>NW_009629240.1:84197-107250 GCF_000690535.1 Cariama cristata | reverse complement strand
ATGCCGTTCATCACTGATCTCCACTTGGACATTGAGCCATTGACGTATCAGCACATGACAGGGAGTCTCTAGCATTTTACTGTTCTTCCTAATTCTGCTATGCTTCTGTAAGGTGGGAGCTCATGGGTGTGCGGCAGGGATCGAGGCAGAGGCAGGTGTGGGAGGTACAGGGCTGTGGGCAGAGGTCCGGGCAGAGGGTTGCCGGTTGGCAGGCCCTGCGGGTAGGCTGCAACAGGCACCTCAAGTCCCAAACTTTATTCTAAGAAACTTCGGGGTTTTTTCCTCACCTAATTTTAACAGCCTTTGGGTATTTAGGTGCTCCTTACATGAGAAGTTCTAGGCAGACTGACCTCAAAACCGTAGTTTTCTGTCCTAATCAGTTCATCTGCTCTTATCCCATATTACCGTATATAGTAATAATATACATAAAGTTCTTTGTCTCATATCTGTATATATCTCTGTATGTGTGGAAAAGAGGAGAAGAGAAAACATTGATACATAATGTATTTTGAGATCACATGTGGATTTTATGCAGTAGTAAAACATGCGTGATATAGCAGAATTAACGGAGTTTCTGAAACATCCAATAGACATCACAAGTCCTCTTTTGAAAATATATTTGACAAGCAGTATGCAAACCACTGCTGTGAGGCAGAAGATATTCCCCAGAAGATACCTCTACAGGCCCTTTTCAGGAGCTTTGTGTACCAGGTATTTATGGGAAATAGGAAGAAATGATGAACCACCTAAATTTTGGAGAGGGAAACCAGGAGGACTTCAGTTGGATAGAGCCAATTTCATCAAGACTAAATGAATCAATACAAACCAGTGATATAAATTAGTATATTAAAAACAGAGTGAAAAAGAAGGCTATTCATTAGAAGAAATGGCAATTCAATTTGGCAATTACTAGAAGAATTATCAGATCACTGAATTCAAAGGAAATCTCAGAGATTTACATGGTATTGCCCTATCAAATGTGACTTTTGCATTTATTCGCAATAAAATGTCGTTATTGATACTTTCCTCAGCCTACCATATTTCTGCTTTCTGCTCTGTCCTCCACTTTACACCTCTGTGATTCTGTCATTTTGAGAGACATTAAAGTTTCTTAAGAAGCCGCCTGGGTTTGACCTCTCCTTGTACTGCTGCCCGGTGCCCTATAGGTTCAGCATTACCTGAAGATATGGGACCTATGGAACCAACTGAGTTTCACTGCAGGTGGTGCAAGCATGGGAACCGCACGCTGCAGATCCCATGCTTGAGAAGAGCCGTCCCGAGAAGAGCAGGACTCTGACGACGGTCTGCTCATAGTAAGTTCTCCATTTCTCCCTCTCAAAGACTCCCTGATTTCTGCCTGCAGCCACCCAAAGTCTTTGCTCGCTGGGAAAGCCTGCCAACTCCATTTACTGTCACGAATGAAGGATCCACGGGCTGCTCTCAGCAAGAAGATGTAAATAGCAAGGCTGGGCGAAGAACAAGGGAGCACAGAGGCACAGCAAAGGGGTCGGGGGAGGCAGCGGTGTGGGAATGTGCCAGGCGAGGAGACCACCAGACCATCAGGAGGAGGATGGTGAGGGCAGGAGGCAGCTGAGAAAAGCTGTGAGCAGCCCAGCATGGCACTGAGAGCTACTGTGATGCCATGGAGGCTATGAGAGAAGTACGACGAGGCAAATGAACATAAGGGATAACAGCGACAGGAGACCATCGCATTTGAAGGCTGGTCATATGACGGCAATATCTAGACAGGGGTAAGAGAAGGCAGATTGAAGCCTGGTCTGCACCAGGGTTGTAGAGATGGGAAACAGCGATGATCAAACAGGCCGTACTTAAGGTTGTTCCAAGTTTGAGAGCTTCAAATGTGAACTGTGTTAATAGTGACATATGCAAGTTAAAGTGTGGGTCTGCCTTGTAGGTTCATTTTAACAATTTAGGTTAGAAATACCAAGGAATGCTTATTTTTTCTCACCTAGTCTTGTAAGCACTGTTTTTCTATTACACTGCAGAAAAAAGTGTCCTTAACAGCCAATCACATACAAAAAAAGTAAGAAAAAATAGAGTGGAAGCTAGCAACAAAAAGAACTGCCCCTTGTACATGAGGCTGAACTTCTGAAACAGGTAGAAAGTTTCTACCACAGGAGATGGATTCCATGTAATGATATTTAGTGCACAGAGATTGGTGCTATATGATAATTACGTATAAAAAATTGAAAAGATGTTTAATATTGCCATTAAGACCAGATTCTATAGACACTGTGCATTATATCTTCAAAGGGAAAAGACCCTCCTTGCAGTCCAACAGTTGATTTAAAACAGCTAAGCTTTCAAATGCTGAGAACAATTTTTCAGCCAGTTGATAGACACAGGAGATTTACAAGGAGGAAATGGAGTTTTCTGTTATTTTAATTTTGATTTAGAGGTGATTTAGCATATTGCAGCTTTCAAGTCCTGCAAACCATTTTTCAGTCAGCTGAGATTAAAGTCCCTAGCAAGATTAATTGTAGAGTTGGGATTAAGAGATTTTATAAATCACTCAAATTCAAAAATAAAGCTAGGAGACTACTAGGATAATGATAGATATATCCATATTGTATCAGCTACAGCTAAATTGAATTGACACTGTAATAGACTGAATGCAGTCAAATATGAGAGTAGAAGTTATTAATAAAGATTATTCTTGATGAAAATGCTGACACCACTGCAGTGACAATTCCTGGGGGAAAGTTCTCTTGAAGAGCATTCATTTTTCTACAAACACCTGTACAAAAGACCCTGGTATGGCTTCCTGATTTGTCAAGGCTTCCTGCTCCGGAGGGACAGCATGCAGGATCATGAAATTATCGCCCTTCAATAACTATAGTGTACATAATGATGCAGTGTTCATTGGTTGTGATGGCTAAACTTTAAAGGATCTCAGATCAAAAGTTTGCATACTTGGGGAATTCACCGATTTCTTACGTGGACTTCTTACGTGGACTGAGGACAGAAATTGAGCTGAAATTCTTTCTGTCAGATCAGGCTGAGTAAAAGATGTGATACCCCCTATTCATATACACCTGGATAGATAGATAGATAGATAGATAGATACACACGTACACCCACAGATATACACCCCCGCTGCCCCTCAAGAGACATTTATCTATGCGCAGCTACACATCCCATTCAATACCCCAAAGAAAGAGACAGAGCAAGAGAGAGCGCTTTCCTTTGTTAAAGCCAAGGGGCAAACTGTCTGAATCCATTAAGGATGAAAGGAAGACAGTTAGCAGGAAAAAGAAATCTCAAAGGTATTGCTAGAAGGTTGAGGGGTCATTAAGGCACTGGAGAATGTAAGGTTATTTCCTTGGCAGGCCATCTAAGTATTTTTATTAATTTCTTTAAGTGGCTGCTCTGAACAGGGCAGAGCTTTCTCTGTTCTTCAGCCCACTGCACTACAAGGGAGATGCTGTATTTTTGGGCTGAAGGGAAACCTCATCTTGCGACCAAGACTGAAGTCTCAGCAGCATCTGGCCTTTAGCAGAACGTGAGATCACATCCACATCTATGCCTTGCTTTCTCTGTTCCATACCTTCCTCCCCTCTGGCGTCTCATAAAACCAACTTGATACTTAGGATGCAGCTGAAAAGAGAATGCGATTCTGCACGCTGCCCGCTTTCTTGCTGACTCAGCCAACTAGGTGCTCAGCTAATTTCCGCAGTGCTACAGAAGCTTCCTCAGAGTGGAGGTGAGGAAATATTTTTAATTGATTAGAGCCTCCCAGAAAGCCAAAGCTAATTTCTCAGTTCTCAGATGAGCTGTTCTAAAAATCGTGTTTTCTGGTTGTAGAGATAAATCGGAGTTAGGCTGGGTTGGCCCTCCATCGCTCCTACTCAGGCTGCATCAGTCACACATAGATCAACTTTCTGGGGGAAGAACAACTCCCTCCTCTGCATGAGTGTGCTGCAGTTGCGAGTAAAGCCAAATGCCGTTGATTTAAAAGGAAGGCAGAGCTGGAAGGGTCAGTGACCTCTGGCTAGGAAAATCTGGAGTCCAGTTTCAAGGCATGAGACAAAGTTGAAAGACTGAAATAGACTGACTTCAAAGGGGAAAAAAATGAATATCGTGAGAGCAAATTATACTCTGACTTTTACCACATGGTATATTCTATTTTGGTGAAGAATAACTTAATTTGATATTATGCTTATGGCTTCACTTTAGAGAGACACTGACAGGTAAGGACCGTCAAAAAGAAAACTATGGACCTGTAGGGGAAAGACTGGTTGGCGCAGACTGGAAGGGAAACCTGATGTCAGTGATGCTTGCCTATACAAAACTAGGTACGTGAACTGGACCACAGAGTATAATTACACGAGGTAAAGAATACAGATAAAACTTTAAAATCTTAATAGAACATGATGTTGAAGGCTACAAAGGTGTAAAAACTGAAGAAATACATAACAATGAAAGTTTTGGATAGATACTTTTTCTTTGTTTAAATAAAACCTGAATGAATGAGTGATTCAGTTACTTTTATGTGATAAAGACAAGGTGGGAAAGCAGGTTAACTATTGAGAAGAACAAATGAAAATTACCTTATACACTTGTCAAAAAAATCCCTAAAATACAGGTCAAACATCTTTTCTTCACGTGCAAATGTGCCCTCAGATATTTAATTTTATTTTAATTAATGTCTTCCAGTATGCGGCAGGGTGCCCAATGATCAGAATAGGCATCAACAGTTTATAGAAGGAATCTGGATCTTTGAGAAAATACTGAGAACTTTGTATTATACAAACCAAACAACGGTTACACCACAAATGTATTTTAATTATAGTAACAAAAATAAAAGAAATTTATCCAGAATCCATTTTCAATATATTTTTCTTATTTTAAAAATTATTTTACCCTTCCCAACATCCATCTGCAATGTACGTATGCACGATAACAGAGTGCACAACATCTGAGAACAGATAAGAAAAAGGGATTGTGGAAATCTTTCCACAGATTTTCATACACTTTGGATTAGGCCCTTTAACATTAACTATGTTATGTGACATGGGCATTTGCCTTTGGAACCTCAGTCCGGGTCGAGTAATTGCATCTGGGAAATACAGTTTCTGTTTCTTCCCAGGTCTTTTGTGGTCACATTTTCGGAAGATCAATTTTGACAGTACTCATTTAAATGTTTCCTTACTTCATAGTAAAAGAGGGATGAAAATCTCAGGAGTAATGTACAAATTCAATCATAGTGAGAAATGTGAATTGGACGCTTTCTGCTGTGTACTTACAGGGAGGTAGCCTTGCCAACACGCAGGAATACATTTTATGTCTTTCTCAGTACATTCCACAGTCTTGTACTTTATCTCCAGATTTTTTAAGATGATAGAGCCATAAGGAGTGGGACTATACTTAGGAAAAAAATCTAAGATGATCTATTCCCATAACCCGAGGACCCATGATTTTGAGAACAGCATCAAATATCACAAATCTTGTGGTGAAGTAGAAGAGATGTCGACACCAAGTGACACAAATAGCACCGTACCGTGAGGCCATATGTTACGTTCCATGTACTCACTACCTTTCTTTCGGTAGAAATAAGTGTGTGCGGAGAACATATTTAACCACCATTTCCCAACAATACCGACTGGCAGCAGCTACCTTATGACAAGCAGTAATCTTCCCACGCCACTTTATTCAAGGGATTTCCCAAACTATTTTACCTATGAATCAGTTTCATAGGGTCTGGAAAATAGGTGTAATGAAATAGCAAGGGTTTGAGAGATCCTACAGCAGGACTGAAAATAGGGGTCATTTACAACAGTAGCTGAAGTGAATAGAATAAGAATCCATGTGTACGAAATATGTTAGCAACATAGTCAGTTATATCTGACAGTCCCCTGTGCACATGTACTCATTACTCTCTTACAGATAACAATTTCCCTCATCATAAATACCGGCCTTTGAGTAATACAATATGGCATCATCAACTCTCTCATCCTGTATTAAGGAGTACATTTTCACGTGATTTATATGCACACATTTCTTACAATGACAACTGGCATTAAGATAAAGGGAGTCAAAAAAATATATATTACAAAGCAGGACAAGAACCACCTCTTTGCTTGATATTTCATTAAAAAGCAATGCACAGCTGCATTACTCATGTCTCAAAATAACACAGTCCTCAAACACAACTGAGTGTGGATTGAAAAAGTCTTTACCTCATGGTGAAATAGCAAACTGGACCTTCACCTTTTATTTTAGAAGCATGCTTACTGCATATATTGCCTCAAGACTCAACAGAGAGAATGACAAAAGATACCCCTCTGACTTATCTCCCAGATCTAGATCTTTACATATTAGGTTTGGATCTCTGAGAGAACTACAAGCATTATTTTATGCTCAATAAACCCATTTAGTGCATATGCCAATATCCCCTGACTAATATAATTTTAAATTGCTGGAGGACTGAATGAAATCCTTGAATTACAGCTACTCCAAACAGACTAAGCCCAGCAAAGGAGCAAACAAAAGGGGTCTGTTAAGAGGGACCTTGTATAGCAAATAAGAAGTCTGGCCTGGCCTGGGCTGGAAGGGAGGCAGGAAGAACAGGGCATTGCTCCAGCTCGGTCTGCCCAAAGCTTTAACTAACTAAAGGCGAAGTTATAAAGTTTTCAAAATCTTTCTTCACTGTGTAATCACAGCTATCTAAATCAGAAATTGTGTAGTCAGCAAGGTGTACAACCCCCATAAGACTTGTCAGTGACCTCAAAGCTTCCCTAAACTGGAACACTAAGAGTGGGAAACAAAGCTAGACCATGTCTAATACTGCTATACTGACCCATCTTTAGGTCACTGGCTGGGAAGGTTCAACTTACAGACTGACAATTACTTCGAGTTCACATCTCTCATTCTTTTTTAAAACTTTTCCTGATAATATCAATGTTAACTACTATAAACATTACTATTGTGGCATTAAAATTCTGTTTATAAACACTTCTCTTTCAATAGTGCACTCATGGGAAGGAAACAGGAATCAGCTACTCTCTCTTTTAATGCAATACCCTTCTATTACAGACCAAGGTAGCATACCAACCCTTTCACAAATGTGTCAAAAAGAAGGTAACTATTTTTGCTCCCATAGCTCCTCCTGGGGAGCTGTTCCAAACCCTCACTCTCCACCCTGGCAGGGTGAACAATTTGCCTCTTTTCACTTTGTTTCGTAAGAGACAGGCCCATCAATTTATTTGATTCCATTAACAGCCCTGTGGGGTAATTTTTCCCAGTTTCAGTTCCTGTTAGTGAACATGTGTGTTAAGAATTGCACTCAGTCTTCCAGATAAGGTCTTACAAGTGTCTTGTATATGACATTGGTAATTCCTTACATTTACAGGCAATGCCAGAGGATGCATCTTAGGACTGTATTTGCCTTTTTTATAGATGCATTAGATGGGTGGTTTGTAATAATCCTGTGATCACCCAATAAGGCCACATTTTGACACTCTCCCTCAGCAATTATTATTACTGGTTATCAATGACACTCTGCACTACTACATTTCATCCCATTTCTGTTTTCCAGTCTTCACAATCACTAGATTTTTCCTGTTTGACATTCCAAGCCTACTTGATCACAGTAATGATCTGCCACCTTCATGTCGTTGGTACAGTACAATACTTGTGGTTAGTGTCATTATTGACAGCATTAGAAAATAAATCCGGAAGGAAATCTGTAAATCTCTGTCTTTCACTCCAGTTTCTTGCCTTTGTTGCCGTATTTCCACATTCCTCCACAAAACTGAGGTAAAGCAATTACTTATCACTTCACGAATAACAGTGCATCTTGCATCTGCAGAAGTAACTTAAATGGGGTAGTGCAAAAGGTGCATATTTTTGTCAGACTGCCGCAGACCCCTGGTGAATGATATGGGTCAATAGGAAAGATTAAGGATCTTCAGCTGCTTATAAAGGGTGCAACTCAAACATAAATGCTTTCATATTAGAAACAAATCCAAATCAAACAAATAACTGCTGGAAATTATGCAACCATTTGCTAAATAAACCTCTACCCATCCAGCTACACTGGCAACGTGCAGGCAAATATTAGGTGGTTACTTAAATTCTTCCCATCAAAATCCTCAGTGTCAATACTCATTATTGCCTTGAAAGTTTTATGTTTCATCTTACAATGATATACCAACATACACAATAAAAAACATCACAAGGAGAGGACTCCTATCAGACTTTTAATATCCTCCTACTAACCTTAGGTGGTTTAAAAGGATAGTCCGGTGAAAAGGTAATGTCAAGGAAGAAAACTCCACCTTCATATACAGACCCTGGAGGCCCCAGTATAGTTGACCTCCATTCATAAATGTTGTCTCCTTTGGGTCCAGCACTAAAATAGAAAACAAAAATATAACATAATAACCACATACAGTCAAGAATATACTGCATCAGTTATACTCTACTAGTAGGACAGCTGGTTTTGCAATACCACTACAAGTTAAAATTGTGTATCACATTCATTAAGGTAGTCCTGGATAAAACATGTAACTGGTGTCCTAAGCTCTGTCAGTGAAGTGATATATTCAGCTAGGAAGAAGTATTAAAATCACATTATAAATTATTCAAATAAGCACAGAAAAATTCCCAGACTGTCTTATCTCAAATATTTTAGTGGGCAGATATGAAGTATTTACAGCACAAGGATACAGAGACTTTGCTGAGATGTCTTGTCACTGTCTTGCCTCACAAGGCATCCTATTTTCACCTCCCTCCTCATCCACCTACCTCACCAGTCAGTAGCAGTGTAATTACACACATTATTATTACGGTACAGACTGTACTAAAGAGTGAGCAGGGTACAAACGACCTTGCAGCTGCTGCACTTTCTAAGTTACTGACCTACGGTCTTCAGTCACTAGTACAGAACGCTGCTCTACTCTGCAATCGTTACCCTATCTTAAAAATATTACACACAGGAAGCGGGTTAAACTGTTGGATTATGTCCATTCAAAGTCCTCATTTAAAAACACACTACTGAAACAATATTTAAAATGTACAAAATGTAATCCTGTATGTGAAACAAGAAAAATCTCTCACCCACACAGTCAATTCCTGACAAAATCAAATTAAAAACTAATAGAAGTTCTTGGACATGACTCTTCCAAAAGCCAACACAGCCTTCTTTCATACAACACAATGCTTGTCCATAGAAATACATATTTTACTCAGAGTGGCCTCTTAAGGAATACGAAGACTTCTTTTCAGTTCACAGCCTGCTGATACCAGTCACTGATACAGGATCTGAATTTTAATTAGGATCAATTGGATGGTGACTTCTAGATATCCGATTAATATTTTCAGAGGAAGGTAGTGCTGCTAGATATTTCCAATAAATCACGTGGCATTGTTTTAAGGCATTTCTTGTGAAACAACTCTTGTTATGTTTGCAATAAAGATTTCCACAGCATGTAGGGGTTTGTGAAACAACCCTGTGTGTAGAACAGATGAAAGCTCTTGGCTATGCTCCATGCCTCACAATGTACCCAAGGCATACAATTATTATACGACATCACATCATGTTCACTACTCAACTATTCATTTTGTTCACCGAAAGTTAATAAAACCCTCTTTCACCTGAAATTCCTTGGGCTCCCTTCATTAAAACTTCTGACTGCACGATTCCCTGCATACAACTGTGTGACTTAGTACTGCGCGGTGTACTTCATTAATCATGGTACCTACATCAATTTTCTATAATAGTTGTTAATGCTTCTTGGCTTTCTAAACTACGTGCTCTCTTAACAAAAATGGGTTACAGAGACTGTAACATTAGGGAACATTCGTTTTCTATCAGCCGTAGTAAGAAAACTAGCAATTGTTTTTAAAGATAAAATCTGGCTTTTTAAGTGTCACAATAGCAGAAGTGTTGCCATCCATATTTCACAGTGTCTATAATACATCAGGTTGCTAGCTGCCAAACAAATTTAATTTACCCAGTTCTCAGTTTGCATTAACCTTTGAATAATAAAGCACAGCTGAGACTGCTGTAAGAAACAAACCAGAGAATGAATAATTAAAAACACCTCCACTGCCTTTAGAAAGACCAATCCCAAGTCAACAGGGAAGGTTTAATTGTGACTGAAGTAGGCATTAAGGGGCTAATTGAACTCTTTATAAGCCCAAACGAATGTGGGACTACATCAGTGCTATGCTATACAAGGTTCACAGAAAGTAAAACCCTTAAAAAAAAAAAATCAGGCAATTAGTTCAAATAGAAAAGGCAAGAAGCAGGGGCAGTTTAAATCTTACATGAAAAAAAGCCTGTAATATGTGAAAGAAATCCCTTCCCATTTTCTATAGAAAAACGTTCTAATTCTTGGAGAAGCAATGACTCTGTTGATGCCAGCAGGTTAAAATGGGAGTGATACAAATGTCAATCCCAGAGAAATGGTTGGAAACAGCAAGGAACAAAAGCAAGCCCTGTCTTTATTAGACCTTATTTAGCCAGGAGGGGATGGCTGGGCCCTTTCTGGGTTTGAGTGAGGCTCACTTTTCTGATCGGAGCTCTCTCTGATAGTGGCATTTTCATAATGTATATTATTTTTATTTGTTTTGCCTATTTATTTAATTGCATTAACATTTGAAATGAGCAGTCATTAATTAGAATAGTTGGAAAATGCTCCGTCTGCCAGTTGAACTGTTTCGGCACGTCCAGCTACAAGCCGTATCACATTCTGAGGATGCTGATTAACATTAATTGAAGGTTTTCTTTGCAAATGAGAGATGAAGCTTTATTAAGTATTATTATTAATTTGAAGAATAGCTTGAATTGTACGGAGTGTGAGAAGACTGCTGTTATCGACATTGCCTGTTAGAGTGCTTGCTGGCAGCAAGGCTGATTCAGCCGATGTAAAATACCGATCCATGTGCACAGGCAACAGCTGGTATTAAGGGCAACAGCATGCACAAGCGTAATGTTTTTTCACTCGCACATTAATAACACAAAAAGTTTGACAGGTGTGTTATCTTTGTTTGCCTTCTTTCCTAATTGTTAAGCCTTTTATTTATCCACGCTATTGGCAACAAGAACAACGACTCATCAGGCTTCACCAGAGAAAATTCCCATATGTGCAAGACCTCAGCCAGAGCCTTATTCTATAAGGTTTATAATGCAAGAGGATTTAATTGCCCTTCTCTCTACATGGATATCTGCCCGGCACACTGAAGCCCAAATGTTTTACATCCAGTATGATTTATATTCCAGCTCTATTAATGTTACTGGCAACCAAACCACAGATCTCAAAGAAAGCAAACCAAACATCTCAGTGCCTGAAGTTCTGTTATCTTTGGAAGGACAGATTCAGATGTGCACCCGCTCGGCAAAGGGCAGACTAAATCTGTCTTGAACTCAACTGACCCAGGGCCAGAGCACAGGCATCCTGCCTGCTACTCACCCGCTGCTAAATCAGTCGGCTTCGGGGGAGAAGCAACGGTGGCTGCGGCAGCTCCAGGTGGAAGCGGCAGAACTAAAGGGATAAAGCCGTTAAGGAGAAGGACAGGTCCGATGTAAGACCAGCAGCGCAGCCTCCCAGTTTGAGCCCTGACGCTGAAACTCGGGCAACTCTGTGGGATGAGGCAATGAAGGACCTCAGGGAGAAGCAGGCTGTGTCACCCTGGAGCTGGGATTCTCCACGTTTCCAGCGTTATCTCCCAAGTGGAATTTGTAACATAGGACCGAGGAGGTGCAGCTGAGCATAAAGGCCCCAGAGACTTGAAGTTACCAATGGCTTGTCAAGAGCTAGCTCTCTGCTGTCATTATTCCCCTACGGCTGACGAGACCGCGCACAGAATATTGCCTGGTTTACCCGCTGGGGAGGCTTTGCTTGCTGGAAGAGCTGGGGTGGGTGGACATGGAGCCAGCCTTCTTCCTCTTCCAGAATGACATCAAAATGGGTCATTTTGGGTCATATGAAATTCAGGACAAAGGAGTCAAACCATGTAAAATGGTCTCCTTTTTATTTCACTCTCCTTACGTATTTTAGTTCTGCCACTGCTTCCCACGTACACACTTGCAGGTGAAATGTATGCACATCAGTTACAGTTAGTAGCAAAATACTTTAAATGCTACTATAACTGAATTCATTTTGCTTCAAATATTCTTAATGCACTGAGTATTTTCTATTCCCTCAACATGTTTTAGGCAGGCAGTCACTTGAAAAGTAGTGCTGCTAAAAGCTGCTTGTCCAATACAACCCATTATAAACACCAAGCTCTCCCTGCATTTAGAATATCCTGAAAGATTAAAATTAAAATGATGTATTAGGAGAGCTGTATGAAAACAACAGTATCTATGAGACACACCAGATGAAAACCTATCTGGAGAAGTTATGAAAGTACAGTTGATTTTTAGTTTTATCAGAGCTGTGATTTGTACACAAATTTACTAAATTTTCAGAGAATAACCCAAAAAAGTAAAAATACAGAAATTCAAAGAAACAACAGTATCCCACATTCACCAAGTAGTCGTATGGAATAAATTAGTCAAAGTAATATTATTATCTTCTGATCTAACTTCTGTTTCTTGACAGAGACCCCCTGCTTCCCCAGCACCTGTAACCAGAGGTAGCATAACCTTATACTGTAGAAAATCATAGAATCATAGAATCATTATGGTTGGAAGAGACCTCAAAGATCATCAAGTCCAACCGTATACCCGATGCCACCATGCCCACTAAACCCACTAAACCACGTCTCGAAGCGCCACATCTAAACATTTTTTGAACACCTCCAGGGATGGTGAGCCCACCACCTCCCTGGGGAGCCCGTTCCAATGCCTAACAACTCTTACAGGGAAGAAGTTCTTCCTAATATCCAGCCTGAACCTCCCCTGGTGCAACTTGAGACCGTTTCCTCTTGTCCTAATGAGGACTAATTCAATGTCTTCCCTTCCATTCCTGGTCTCCGAATCTTGCTGGTACCCACATTTAAAGTGTAACTGTACTCTTTAACACAAAAGAAAGGCAAACTCTATAGCACAAAACAAAGAAGTAAGAAAAGGAATTGGAACTTAAATTACCTTCTAGTTCCGACATGCCAATGGTGTGTGTGCAGAAGAGATCAGGCCAAATAAAACAGGAAAGTGAGATGGCTGGGAGGCCTTCCCATTCCTCAGGACTCAGAAAGAAATGGAAAGATTCTTCTGGACTAGGTGAGCTTAAGTTCATTTTTATCCTTATCCTTTATAGCAGGTCAGAATAAAGCAGGACCAGGATATTAGACTAAATTTGTCCATGAACTCACTTTCCATGGCACTGTCTATGGCAATTCATTCTTATTACTACGATACCTAATCTGAATTGCCTTCACACACAGAAACACAAATCAGAACTGGGGTACTCCTGCACTAGCTGCGGTCCATGGAGGACGCAGACCCTCTCAACTATCTTCGGTACCATACGACAGCAGAAAGAAGAAGGATACACTCAAGTCTCTTCCTCTGCCTTTCCTTTTATTACACAGGGCCTTGACCTTACTATTTAAGAGATTTCTCTCTGAGGAGAGAAGCTCACCATAGAATTATCTCCATTTATAAGACACACAACTCTTTGTCTTGCAGTCCTGTTTCTTGCACAGCTAACAGTTACGCCGGAGCCGATCCTGCCTCTAGCTGCCCCCTGCGAATGCTTCTGGGAGGCCAGTTGCCCAGAGGGCAAAAGTGGATACAAAAATATTGGAAGATTGGCAAAATCATTTCAGAGCACAGCTGCTGAGGGAAGAGGATGGATGTGACAAAACGGAAGATCGCAGATTCGCATCACCAGGTGACTTCGACTCATCTGCACACCCAGCCCAGCCCCGTTCAACAAAATGCAAAAGTAGTGCTCTTGAGGAGCATCGGCATCCCAGCCCCGCAAGCAACCGTGGTTCTCAGCCCTGCTGTCCCACTCCTGTGGGCCTGTGGCTTTGGAATGGACACAGACAGTGCCAGCAGCACCAGCCAGCTGTTGGATTTCTTTTGCTCCCAATTCTCTCTCCTCTGATCCACCACCTCTTGAGCCTTCATGCTTTCTCTTCCCTTGTTACTGACAGTTCTTCTTCATAGAACCCGTCTTTTCTATTTTCTGCTTCAAGGTGGTTTCTCTCCCACCTCCTCTCTGTATAGCGATAATTCATTGCTGCTTCTTCACAGTGGATCCTTCCTCCCTTCAGGCACATGCAGATCCCCCTCTCCGTAACATCCCCTTTCTTTTTCTCTCCCCAACACCCATCAATACATCCCGCCATTTTTCACTTTTCTCCAGAAAGGAGGAGAGGGTGGAAAATGGTGCAGGGGGGTGGATTTTATTACAGTACAGTAGTTCCTCATTTTGTTTCTTTCCTTCCCTGTTGCCCTTCTTCCGAGACGTAGAAAATGAAGAGCAAGCAGAGCGGGTGCTGCAGCAACAGCGGCGTAGGGAAGAGGACGGGAGTCACAGCTGCCTACCCAGATGCTACAGTGATATCAGTAGGTACTTTTATAAATGTGTCTAATAAACAGTTGCCACAGCAGCCAAAGGAATACATTTCTACAAAACAAAAAACAAAGAGATAGCAGCGCGCACTGAGACTGCCTGTGGCAATGGGCACAGTTGTATGGTTAATAACACCTCTGCTATGAACAAAAGTAGCAGGCTAGTCTCCAAGCAGTAAAATCAAAGAACAATTAAAGAAATAAACCCTTTCAGAATTAGAGATAAGTGCTTACTTCGGCTATAATATTGATGACTTAAACACTTACCAAGAAATAAACCTTCCCCAAATTTGTACCTTTGGAATGCATAACCTTTTCTTAATTTCTTTTTTCCTGAAAATGTGCTGAAAACTCCTGAAATCTTTCTTTTTTTTTATTTTTAATTTATCCTCATCTTAATTCCTTCATCTAGATGGTGCAGAAAGTGCCATTATTAAGATGCTGGAAGATGCTCATGCTTCTTACTAATGATAATCTAGACCAAAGCTAGAAATTTTTCAGCATTAAATTTGAAGCCCAAGAGATCTGAATTACTCTAAGAAAATTAACAATATATATAAATTTTTAAAGAGTTGTTCATTTTACTTTAACTAGACGCTATATGTAGTGAAAAAGCTTGGCTTTCCATGATCTAACACTCAAATTTGGGTCTATACTAGATCCAGTATTTTTGGTCACCCTGTAATATTACTGGGAATTTATGTCTTATGTATGTTGGAATATCAACATAATTAGATGAGGTTAGTATGATTTTTGAGTAGGTATCTGTCATTAGACTTAATTATTCATAATGGAAACTGAGGGTGAAGTGACTGGGCCAGCTGTCGCTCAGAAAGGCTTTGGCAGAAAGAGGAACTTCAGACAAATCCCTTACACCACTTAGTTTCCATTACAGCCAGAGAATTCAGCTGAAAAATTTGGCTCAGACTCTCTTCCAGTTCTTCCAGTTTTTTGATTGAGACCATCTTTCCACAAGAAACTTAAAAAAAAAAAGTACTCTTGGCAAGCAGTAAGAGAAGGAGGATATTAAGACATTTTTCTAACTCATGCTACAATTCCTTCAAAGTGGTTATATCCTGCTTTTATCAACTCCTTTTTATTGAAGCCTGTTACCATTTTCATCTACGCTTTGGAACCAATCTGTTTGTGGTAAGCGTGATTGCAAGGAAAAACCGATCCCAACGAGCTGTCAAAGGAGCAGTAATGTATTACAGGATAACATGAGATATTGCTTCTTATGCTTATTGAGAGCACTTGAATTCAGGACGGTACGGCATTTTTTCATTGTCAATCTTCTCTAGTTTTAGCAAGGTGTTTCTAGAGGTCCATTTATCGCCCACAGAGATATGCAGTTTAACTTTGGGGCTTCCTGCCACTTTCTTTCTTGCAACAAACCTGCAGCATACCAGGTCAGTGTGCCGAAAGTCTGTGTAAGCCCAATTCTTTTTTTCTTGTGGTTAACTTTCTCTAAACTCCTGCCGCTGGAACCATTAAAAATTATTGACTGAAGCTCTGTTGTGCTTAAAATTAATAAGTTTTGGTCACAGTAAAAATAACAAATAGATTAAGACCAAAGTGAATATCACTTAGTTGATTTTATTATTCACTTCTAAATAGTATCACTAAAAATTATCAAAAGTCTCCCAGCACTTTTGCAGACTGGTATTACTCAAAGAGTACTTTGATGCTTTTATTCTCTAAAGTCCTGTCTTCAGAGCGTTCCTGAGATAGAAACCATCATGAAGAGAACTGCTTCTTAATGCACAAAACAGTTATTTATATTATAGTATCTACAGCAATTTATTCATTGCAAACACCATTACACAGTGTATGATCACAGCACGCTGAGTATTCACAATGAGATTTTAAAAATGGCAATTTTGTTAAGTATTCTCCACTTCGTTCAGCTGAACAAAATTACATAAAACCCTTTACAGAAGGCTTTCCTTGTTCCGCGTCGGCAACAATCATTTGCCTCCTATTACACATCTATAGGCTCGATTCCCTTTTGTCACATTTTTTTTTTTTTAAAGTAATACCACTAACTGTAGTTCCAGCTCTTTTATACCACCAGAAATGGAGTGTATAGTTTAAATAAGATAAAATATTTATCAGCCTGATTTGCCTCCATGGTAAATTAGATCAAGCATGATTTGTAGCCATATTTTAGCCAAAAAGGCAAACACAAGTAACTAGGGATGAAAAACACTACAAAAAATGAATAGACCATCCTGGGACCTTCTAATATGACCTCCAACCTTGCAACTTGCCAAGTGATACTATTTTCATGTTACTCCTAATTTGCTTTTCCTTGAGTTTTTCTCTTTCCCAGGATTGCCATTTATTTTTCAAAACATAACTACTTTTTAATTTCACAACATTTCCCCTTACCCACAACGGCTGTAGTTTACTGGACTATCTTTTCTAAGTGAAACAGAAAACCTGACACACAACAGTGGGGTGGCACCATCAGGCACTGTATTCTTAAATTCTAAATCTAATTCGAAAGGATGAGGTGACTGAGTGTGGACAGATAGCACAGAAACCCCACAGCAGCTGGAAGATTTAAGAGGTGTAGTAGGGAAGAAAGCATTCTTTAAAACAGCATTGACTTTTAGTTTCTGTGGAAACCTTAGAGGCAACGCAGGAGAGAGAGGTAGACAGGGACAAAGCAGACCAGCTCAAACAGACTAGAAAGACTCGTCATGAATGGGTGCAATATACTGAAAGCTTTGGATTTGAAATCCATTTGATATGTTGATTTAATCACTTATTAAAAAATGATTCCAAAGTCCTGCTCTTCATCAGAAACCATGAAAAAAAAAAAAATTTGCGTGCACTATTAGCGATGAATGGATCAGCTGAACTTCAACCAACGTCTCATTCACTTTCTGATGATGGATGGATCATTTCATGTAAGAAATTTTTTAAAGTCTTATCCAAAAAAGATCTCTACAATATCTTACTTTAAGAAATATTAATGTAAAGATATTCTGTAGTAGTCAGCCATGTCAGTAATTGAGAATGATTCATACCAGGTTATTTCTAAAACATGTACACACACATTTTCTGATTATTATGCATACTATAAGCAAGGCAGTAATATTTTTCAATGACTGCATATTCTCTGTTCCTCAAAAAGCTGGTTTTCTGTATAACCACTAGCCATTGTATCTTTCCCGTACTTGGAAATGATTTATCCAACTGCCTATAAAGAAGTTTGATTTGCTCAAGACTGTCATCTTTAATAATCCCGTCTACAGGTAGTTGTCTAGGAGCCTGGAAATTCTGAAACCTTATGCAACAAGAATAATTTTGTAGCTTTTTTTCTGAAGGGGCCTGATTCTGATATTTCCTTTTTGTGATGTTTTAGAGACTTTAGTTTCTACATATAAGCTGTTTGTAAAACTGTTCCAAAATATTACTGAGGGAAAGCAATGAGAAGAAAATTTAAAGAAGTTAGTATTTACAGAGAGAGATATTTCAAACATAGAATACAGCTGTGTAACCAACAAATCCACTCTCCTGTCCATCCTGTAAACAGAGGAACAGGCTTGAATACAGACTCCTCTCATTTCAGTGAGAGATTCACACATGCTTACATGTGAAATGCTTGCTTACACAAGGAAACAACTCTGTATTATGGCACAGATTAACTAACATGATGTTAAACACATTATAAAACAAGTCATTTCCTCCTGAGTAAACAAGCCCATAAAGCCAACAGGCACAGAAAAAGGAAATTTGATTCTGAAATCCCTATACTTTGAAAGCAGATTCCTTTTAGTCAATTTAGTTAAGAGGCTGTCTTATTTCTCCAGATCTCTGGTAGGCAGAAGAAAACACACTTGGAAATTGCTGGCAAACAGACACATTGTCACAACCTTTTTGCTTCATTTGAAATTATTCTCTTACTTCAAATATGGAGACCAGCCATAGGTCCAAGGTGAAAGTAACCTTAAAATGTCTCAACTTTTGATTGAGATTTGACTTCCCCCACTACAGGCCACATTCTGACTTACCAGAAGAAAACACCTTTTACAGGGAATTTTCTTTGCAGTGTGTGTGAGGACTGAACAATTTACACCACTTGACTGAGTAGTCAAAATAAACGGGGATCTGACAGATTCTTGGGGAGCGTTTACATGAGCCTGGGACCCAGTAATGTGTCGTCTTCTACTTCAGCAGAATATTGTTAAGACTTTTTAATGTAGTTCTTCTCAAGGGGGGGGACACAACTTATCTGGATCCATGACAGGGTAAACAGAAAATAAATATACAGAAATTTCTCATTTTTCTATCAGCATGATTTTTTCTTAGGATCTTCTGGGAGAGTCTGTGGGGCCCAGGTTAGGAAGGGGCTTATGCAGGATGGAGCTTTCTGTTTGAAGGTTGCTGCAAATCCTCTCAAAGTCAGACCTGGAGTTACCAAGTGAACTTGTTAGAACAGCCCCAGAAACTAGTTATGCCATGAACTTCCCTATAAGGACAGGGTCGTTCCAATGTTTTCTTCAGTAAAGGTGAGCTTATTTTGGAGAACTGAGGCTACATTCTTCTCGGTACACAGACCTCCACTGTGCTCTCAGGACCAGGACTTCTGACTAGAAAACCCTTCCCTATAAATGGCTTGGTTTCATCCTTTGCTTTATTCAAAAGCATTAGGATGGAAAGATGGAAAGTGGTCCTGGGAAGGATGATGGCAAATTGGTTCAAGAAAAGAAGGAGGCTTGCTTGTCATCTGAAAGCCATAATGAAAGCATATGGCTGGAAGGAGAAGTCCTCAGCCTCTGTTCTTAGGATGGGAAGGCAAACAACTAGTGTGCAGGTACCTGCTTGTGAAAGCAGTCTTCACCTTAGAGCTGGAGTTGGGGAACTCAGGGCTCCGTAAAATCCCTCTCAAGGTTTCAAGTGACGCGTCCACTGCTGTCAGCCTCACACATGATCTACTCTAGAAATGATGCCTTGTCTAATGAAGAACCAACATTTCTAATTACTAGGGGAGAAACAGCATTCTAGTTTGTAATTTGTAATCAATGACTCTGTCGTAGAAGAATTAAACTTCACATATGTAAGACCTGTTTTTTTTATAACCACAGCGTATGTTCCCTACATCAAGATAGAATACCAACAACAGTTGAAATTGTCATTATAATTTCCTTGGCAACAACTTGGAATCCTTACTCACACAGATGTTTTTTGCATGATAAAAATTACATTTGTGTTATTTTCTTTCCCATTTTCAGTTCCAGCTCATCTCCTTGGTTCAGCTGCCGGTGATACCTTCTCTCATCATTGTTTATTCACTCGTAATATGACTGGTTGTGTGCATTAAGTGACAAACGACCAGTCCTTGAGTCCGCGCTACCACCACAAGAACCACAGAACACTATGCTAGTCATGCTGAAATTCGCAACGCAAAAGTAACTTGTAGCTTAACCTATGAACACTAGAGTTATATTACTTATCTTTATCATGTGTTACTGCTTATCTTTATTATCCTAATCATGCTTGTTTAAGTCTTGTGTATTCAAAGCAAACAGCTGGAGCAAATGGCTATGAGCTACAGAAATGTTCATCTCGTGGTCTCCGGTTCAGCGCTAGCCTAGATGGTTTCTGTCCAAATTGTTCGTACTTGGAGGTTGTTTGGCCGTCTGCATCTAAGGAATAGTTTTTTTACAAATTCATTTCTTAGTGGACAAATGTCCCAAGGCATAAGAATATCACTGCTGAGGGCAGCCTGGCTGGCAACTCTGACTGGATGGAGGAAGAAATACTCTTTGGCTGCATGTGCTAGCTCTTGGTTGAGGCCCTGAGAATGCCATGGGAACACATGCCAGACAGCTGCCTGTCTTTACTGGTTAGTCACAGGTTAATTAGGAATGTATCTTCACTAATTGCTGTAACAGTCAGTTAGTTACTCTTCACAAACATCACATTGAGCATAATAGTTTTCACAGAAAAATGTCCTGCTTTTTTTGTAACGCAGAGGGAAGGCATGGTGGAGATATTTCAAGTCATATTACTGTTTAAATAACTTGGATATGATCAAAATCAGCAATGGTTCACCTGTACTGCTTGTGAAAATTTAGCAGAAATCTAGCCGCCTGAGAAAGATTTACATATACCACTTTATGTATTAAGAGGAAAAAGTGTTCCTCTGTCAGATCATATTGAATCAAAACAGTGTGCATATGTATTCTTGTCACAGTTTCTGCACTTTCACTGTTTTTGATGCCTTCAAAATAATATTTTTTAAAATTAATGTACTTGCCAATTGTATATTTTGGAAGGGAGAGCTGCTGTTTTCTCACAACTATACGCATAGTCTTTTGAAGAAAATTTTGTTTATTAATGGTAATCTGTTTTTCATAGCTTTGCAATTTCTCAGATAATAGGGTAAAACACAATTTTCCTTTCATGTTCTCTGCATATTGAAGAGACAGATGCAATTGCAAGAGACTACTTATGCTGAGGGCAAAACTTAGTACTGCTTAATGTGACTTAATGACTAAAAAATGTGTATCATTTATAGATGACATCTAGTACTCAGCTAAGATATTATTATGGTCAATGAGTACTCTTCCCTGCCAGTTAGTAAAAGGATTTGGAACTAAATGTTTTATTTTACTTGTTCATGTAGACACACTGAAAGCACCTGAGCTGACCACGAGTAACACAAAGAGGATTTAGTCCTTGCACTTCATCTTTTTCTAGACAGAAGCTCACAGATAACAATATATATTTTAACTTGAAACACAGAACTGGGAAAAAAAGGGAAAAAAACCTCCCAGGACTGAAGAAAGGCTATTTCACAGCTACATAAAACATGTAAACACCTCCAGGAACTTCACTTAATAAGGCCAGCTACTTTCAGCTATCACTCCGCGGCCCGTGACAATCTTTGCATGAAGGCATTTCCTTCTCCCCCAGGCAACACTATCAAGTTAGTGCAGTTCCCTCGAAATACATAAATGCTGTATTTAAAGCTAAATGTATAGCATACGGAGGACTGGAGCTGTGCTCTGGAGAGCACCTCCCTCACCCACCCGACGGCTCTCAGCCATGCCAACAAATGTCCCTATGAAACCTGGCAAATATGACAGGGAAAATGTTAGAATAGAAATTTCCTATAGGTTTTACCTCACAGCAAGAGACACTCTTGTATAATACTCAGCCATGCCAACAAATGTCCCTATGAAACCTGGCAAATATGACAGGGAAAATGTTAGAATAGAAATTTCCTATAGGTTTTACCTCACATCAAGAGACACTCTTGTATAATACAGATATCACAGGGTCCACGACTAATCTTGAATTACCTCAACACATGATGTACATATTGAAGTAGTCAACTCACAGCAGTGTTTAATGCATGAGCACTGTTTCCCTTATGGGATACATTACTTAGCTTTTCCTAAAGATACTGAAGTGATTTACATGTTTATCAAACTCGGTGTATTCAACCCCAACACAGAGAAGCTGCGAGTGACAGCCAACTTTCCTGGGAAGCGAAGGCTCAATATAGTGGACTCAAGAGTTGATCTGGTGTTCAGCAGTGCCAGTAACAAAACTCCCATTGACTTCAACACATTGAAATGCACAAAAATGAGCACTTACGAGCCACTTGTAAGTGCATAAAATGTGCATGCAGTTATGCTTGCCATTTTAAAATCTCCCATTTTTAGTGAGTCTTGTTAAAAAAAAGTTTTGCGTGTGCAATTGTACATTCAAATTTAAGTTGACCTACTTTAAATTGTTTTCAGTTTATCACGTTAGGAAACATATTCTAAAAGTGTATCCTCAGATGATCAAAAAAACCACCACCCCAAACCTTCAAAATCAAAAAGCAGTGGATGGTTGTCCTGTCCCTGCAACCAGCAAGCTTTGATCAAGGTTCTTCCATTACAGCAATATTTTATAATCATGCAAAAATATGAACCAAACTTGTCAGTTGACTTCCATTCCTATCACTTCTGCAGGGGTCTGAGATTGTGCAGTGCAAGATAAATACACTTCTCTGACACTCAGAACTGAAGTGTCCGTTCCGGTGTGAAATAAGAGAGCGTAGAAATTTGGGAAGTCTATCAACTTGTTTGACAAAGCTAGATTTATTAAATTTTTGGTGTACATTCCTTCATAAGCTAATATTCTCCATTTAAAGAATACTTCTATTTTCATTTGCATTTTTACACTTATTTTCAAGCAATTTTATCACTAATAGGGATTATTGTTGGGTTCAGGACTCAAATCTTTCTATGATTAAAAAAAATGGAATACTTTTACATGAATATTTTCTCTGCAGAGGTAAAAGGTTAAACTGAGTAGCACTAGATGTGAGAAAATGAATTAGTAAACTGACAGAAAGATAATCAGTCTGGCTTCAAGGTTAACTTTCTGTTATTTTTTTGTAGGTTTCTTTGTGTGTGTTTTTTTGTTTTGTTTTTTTTTTAACTTCTAACAGTATGCCAATCCAGTGCTTTGGCTTGCTGCGCTACCACAGCAGAAACTACACAAATAGAAATAATGTCTAAAAATCACACCCCCCCCTTCAGACACCAC
>NW_009629240.1:76852-84052 GCF_000690535.1 Cariama cristata | reverse complement strand
GTAAGCGGCCAGCTGCCTTCTCGGATGTGACTGTAAATACTACACTTAAATACAGAATCATAATATTTACAAACAGAAATTACACACAGCATGTCTTTCCAAATCTGTCTGCCATTGTTCAGAGGTTTTTGTGGTAAACAAACCAGCATAAACAGCGGGAAGTAAAAGTAGTTTAGAAATAATTTTATTTTTTGCAAATGAAGTAGTATTAGCAACATCAACAGCTACTACTCTTGTATTGACACTGCTGTCTTATTTTATTCCTCTTACTTTAACTTCATAAAACCAAGAAACATATTTTACTTCACAAATTGAGGAAAGCCTGCAAAAAGCAACTTTTCTCACTTTGCAAGCTTTGGAGAATTTATCTAAAAACTTGTAACACTCAGAAGGCCATACATCTTGTCATATAAATAATTTTATGTCTGAACTTTCACGTATTTCAAAAAAATGACAGGAGAGATTTAGTACAAGTTAGATGGCACTGCCACAAATACAATTTCAATTTATGGTTATCAATTTAGGCAAATTAGGATTTCCCAACAATGTTAATTAAAAGTTTTGTATTGACATATCTCTTGGCTAAAAACTCAGATACTTTTCATTCTTTTTCATCTCTGTTTCCCCGCAATAGCCACAAGTATTTTTCATTTGTGGGCTATAAAACATTACAGTTATTCATCACATATGGCATTGACATACTTGTTATAGCTACCTAGTGTACATTTCAATACCAAAATACATTTCTCAGTTTAATACACTACTAATGAATCAAATAAAACTCAAGTGGTTGAGGGCTTCGACTGACACTTTAACTTATTACCCCCGTAATCACATCATAAGCAGAAGTGGCCTTGTACTTCTTACTCCACATTCAGGCGGCTGCAGAGAAACTCACCATAATATTCTTGCTCTGTGGTTTATAATTACTTCCAAATTTCAGAAAATGTATTTACATGCCCATTGATATTATTTTTTCAGGGGTGTTTCTCTTATGCTAGCCACCACAGATACCCAAAAATAAATGGCAAAAAAAGGCATATTAAAATATACATCCAAAATCATTTTTTTAGCATTTTAAACAAAAGATTTTGCTTCTTTAAAACACTTCACACCAGACCTCCTCACCAGAGACTGACCCAGAACCAGAAATTCCTGACTGGGGAGTGGGGGTGGGCAGCATTCACTTGCCAAAGAGATTTTTCAAACCCTTTGACAACCCACGCTTAAGATGTTCCTCATTCATTCAATAACATTACTTATACACGCACAGGGAAGAAAAAAAGAGAAAGGTTTGGAGCAACGCCCAGCCCTTTGCTGTGGGCTTCCCACCACCGCCAAGGAGAAGACCTGGACTCTAGGTGTTAGGGAATAGTTTTATAAAGTTACTTCTCTGCAGTCATACACAGCACAGCTTGCAGTCATTGCCCTACAATATTTAAAACTTAATAACATGTTGCTGCAAATACTTTCTACCGGGTGACGCCAATGAAAATATTCATAGTGCTATAAAGAGGAGCCATTAATTATCTTCAGGTCTTACAAAATGTTAGGATCTGGTACCAAAAATACATATGGACATGAACAACAATGTTTTGTGAGTATAAAGCTACTTAAGGACACAGGCTTTTCACGACTCACACTGCCCAGCTGCAGCTTGCTGGTTTTCACAGCAAAGTGAAAAGCTGCATTCCAGGACTCGAAATACATTTCTTTTATAGTGTTATTTTTCAGCTAGTACATTACCAGGAGGCACTAATAAGCCAGGCCTGTTTAGTTCTGTTGGGCAATGAATAAACTCAATTATCCAAGCGTGGAATAGTTCAGAACAAGTCCTATGAGTTCCATGTTGGATTTTCAGGGGGTGTTGTTGCTTTTTGTGGGTATAGAGCATGAGATCAGTACCCACAGCAGGCACAGAATACAAGGCTTGTTATCAGCTCAGGGGAACATTACAATCATGTTCTCGTCTGTTCAGCAGAAGTTCAAAACCAGGAGGTCCCATGTTGGACATCTGCATCTGCTGTACCACACGACAGTGGGAAACAGGTTCTAGATCTTGAGGTGAAGGGACCTGACCTCCTCGCCACAACACGCGGCTTGCTAGTGGTTGTCCCTCCTAATTGACTCTTTTTAACTACAGAAATAGGTTCAGCCTCATTGCAATATATCCTGCAGGGAGAGGAGACTGAGAAAACAGACTGTGGTACCTCTAATGAGTAGAATACTTTGGCCCGTACTCAGTCAGATTCACTGATTATAAGGAATCTATTTACTTTAAGCTGGGCAAGCAAAATCTCTGTCAATGGGTAGAATAAACACTATTTAGAGTGGAATCATTTGTAATATGCTTTAATTGGCAATATTCCCTTAATGAATAATATAACATCTTTCATATGAGGATTCTGCTGCTCTGTGATTTTTTTGTCCTCGTATTATGAGATACGAAAACTGATGCACAGAATAAATTCTGTTAATAACAGGGCTTAGAATAATACATCCGTTATCACACGGATCATGATTGTCTTCTATAACAACATGAATGCAACCAGAGCAAGAAAGTAATGTAAAGCACCCGCATGCTTAAAATCAACATCTTCACTTCAGAACAGATGGCAATATAAAATATGAATTAAGAGTAACTTCACATACATAAATTAAGGAAAAAACTTCTTTTGAATAGTAGAAGATACCTATACCTGACCGTTTAGGAACTGTTTTTAGACTTAAAATGTTTCTTCTGCATGAAGGTATGGCCAGGAGGTTCAGTCAAGATAGAAGGAATTGCATATGTTTTTTGTAGGCTACACAGCGGCTTGCAGTCTAGACAGATTGACAATGCCAAAATGTCACCAAGGCTCTTTCAAAGTGACAGCTGAAGGAGTTCTGCACAAATTTAATCTGCTCCAGGGAAAAGGTAACCTGAAATGATGAAGTCCAGTTGACTGGGTGCATCCAGGAGCTGGAACATCCTTTCATAGCAAACCGCTGGGTGTTGATGAGGTGAGTTTCCTTGGTAGCTATACTATACAGTTGAAAGTAACGGGAAAGTCTCAACTGAAGAAAGTTTTATTTATCTTTTTAAAAGGCTTGGTAGCTATACTATACAGTTGAAAGTAATGGGAAAATCTCAACTGAAGAAAGTTTTAATTATTTATCTTTTAAAAAGGTTTTTATATGCTCTGTTCTTCTCACTTAAATTGGGGAGTACCTGTCCCTCAAGGGTCTGTACTGGGACCAATATTATTCAGTATCTTCATCAATGACACAGGCAGAGGGACTGAGTTCTCCCTCAGCAAGTCTGTGGATGGGACCAAGCAGAGTGGTGCAGTTGACATACTTGGGGGAAGGGATGCCATCCAGAGGGACCGTGACAGGCTTAAGAAGTGGGCCTATGTGAAACTCATGAAGTTCAACAGGCCAAGTACAAGGTCCTGCATCTGCGTCAAGGCAATCCCCAACAGTAATACAGACTGGAGTATGAACGGATTGAGAGTAGCCATGCAGAGAAGAACTTGGGAATATTGGCGGACGCAAAATTGGACATGAGAGCAGCCATGCAGAGAAGAACTTGGGAATAATTCCTCAGCACAAGAAGGACATGGACCTGTTGGAGTGAGTCCAGAGGAGGCCACAAAGATGATCCGAGGGCTGGAGCATCTCTCCTGTGAAGACAGGCTGAGAGAGCTGGGGTTGTTCAGCTTGGAGAAGAGGAAGTTTGAGGGAAACCTTATTGAAGTCATTCAGTACTTAAAGGGGGCTTATAAGAAAGACGGAGAAAGAGTTTTTACTAGGGCCTACAATGACAGGACAAGGGGCAATGGTTTTAAACTGAAATAAAGTAGATAACGATTGGATATAAGGAAGAATTTTTTTAATGAGAGTGATGAGGCATTGGAACAGGTTGTCCAGAGAAGCTCCGGATGTCCCATCCCTGGAAGTGTTCAAGGCCAGGCTGGATGTGGCTTTGAGCAACCTGGTCTGGTGAAAGATGTCCCTGTCCATGTTCCCTAGTCCAAGGGTTGGACTAGATGATCTTTAAACGTTCCTTCCAATCCAAACCAATCTGTTTTTCTATGAGTCTATCATGGTATTTTGTATTAAAAAATAAACTGGACAATCATAATACACCATACTCTATGAGGTTATACACATTTCCAAGATCTCATTTTCACTAGAATAAACATCTACTTTTCTCTATGTTTCCCAGTGTGTTCTTATCAGAACATATACTCTTTCAAGAGTTTACCAGTACCAACTAGAGCTGCTTGTAGCAGAACGAAAAAACCTGCTTCTAATACATGCATATGTAAAAAAACTCTCGTAAATTAAAGTAACGGGCCAAACATTGTCATGATACAATTCACTGACTTCAGTGGAGTTGTACTAGCTTACTTAAGGATTAAACTTGGCTCAGTAAGATCATTAGGAAAACAAAGAACTGCAAAAATAGTTTTTTTGAAATCATGAAAGTGGATTGTGTAAGACCACAATGCAGTAAAAATGTAAATAGCAGGATAAAGATAATTACATAAAACTCTGTATGGATACCCAGACCATTATTGTCAGAATGTTATCTGATGTAAAGAAACACACATACACTACCACAAAAACAAGAATGAAGTAATTTCTCACAGGCTTACTGCAAAAGACATTTTCCCCTCAGAGAAAACCTTATAAAAGGCTTTCTCTCTACAGAGAAGGCAACAGAATGGAAGGGAATGAAAAGTGGCAGGTAAAATCTCTGCATCTCCAAACATTACTCAAAGTTAGAAAATGAAAATGTTTCATTACAAGATGAGGAAGAAGACATTGCTGATCAAAGTCAGTCAACTCGCTTATTTATATCTCAGCAAACACCTTGGGTCTGCACTTTGTCAATCTGCAAAGAGCAGAAGATTTTTCTGACCTCATAAATTGGCAAGAAACGGCTTGTGTACTGATCTATTCAGCTCAGCAGACACTTGGCACCATTTATCCTGCCTCTCACGGAACCAAATACACCTACCATGAGGGGGATTGCTACGGAATTTCTCAAAGTCAAGAGGAAGAAGCCTCAGTTAAGCAACTGGTGTGTCACAGTGGTGTCACGTCGACTCTGGTCTAATTGCCTGACATAGCTGAAGATGGTGACCACCGAAAGCTACTCTCGTCGCTATTCTGCAGCTTTGCACGCAGCAGAGCTAAAGTACAGTGAGGCAGGGCTTCTAAAAAACTGTTGGCAATGTCATATTAAAAAGTTATGAGGAGATGACACCTTGGTTATGGCCTGGAGGTTTCATTCAGCTTCCCAAAGCACTTGCTATCCAGAGATCATCACTAAAAAGTTGCAATATAGCACTGTATTGGCATAGAACCATCTAAAGAGAACGACATGTCTAAACATACAGAGGCAGCCGAATTTGTCCTGGTAATATATATTCACATTCACATTCATCGAGAATAACTTGGTATGTGAATAGGAAATAAGGTGTTTATTCACTAGCCTAAATGAGATTTTGCAGTATCATATTCATTCACTTTTCGCTAAGTATGCATGCTTGCAAGATCCATGTATGGATTATATGCTCGGACTAGAATGCAGACAGAATTTACTGTTTTTTAAATTATGTTAACTTTCTTAAAAATATGTATCTTGAGGAAAACTCTTAAAATTTTCATTCGGTAGTTTAAAACTCCAGAGCCTCTCTCCCATTTGAAGTGGGCATTTGAGAAATACAACCGTGCTGTCTCCTGTTCTACGTCAGGCTGTCAGGCACGTCCACCGATAGCGAGGCAAACATACCAGACCTGTGGCTATGGAGGGAGAGCTTCTTCCATGTATTGTTTCTAAAATCAGTGCAACTATTTTGTACCTTCTATATGTGTTACCTCTTCAGAACAGGTGTAACCTCAGACTCCTTTTCAGATAAGTTGTTTTTCTGTATCCCGACGGTTTTCTTTAAATAAATATCAGCATGGCCAATTGGCTCCACTACATTAATGCAACCTCTAGAGCAGGACTGGCCCTCGAACAGATGCTGTGACAGCTACCCTTCTAAGCAAAAATAAAGGTCTGTAAAAGAGGATGCATCTGTTTTTATTTAAGATTTCACATTACCTCTTCCATGGTTTCTGCTTGCTGACAAGCAAACACATGACCTAGGCATCAGCAGCTACAATTACCTATTTGCTGAAAGTGTGTATTTGCTGACTTCATGTGTTCAGCATTTGTCACATACACAGAGGAGTTGACAAATACAATCTTCTTGTCTTTACTTAATAATTTCGTGGAGTAAGAAATGACTCAGTTCATTCTTCTTCCTTACTTTACTTGTTCTTAACTGTGGTAGCGTGCCAAAAAACAGCTCACTGCCATTTCCCTTCTCTAACATACAACGTCAAAGTAAATTTCCAGCTGGCAAATGAAACGCGATGTTGATTAGGAATGCAATATATTTGAAACATTTGACCTTTAAAGCACAAAAAACTTGCATCTGAAATACAGTAAGTTTGTCACATATCCACAAAGCCATATCAAATCAGGAAATGCAGTTGTTAGAGCTGATTAATGCTGACTTCACAGTTTCATGATTTTTGTATGTATGTGTCATAGTCCTAACTCTGTGAAAGGAACACTGCCAAGTCCTTGACTTCCCAAATATGTTCTACTTTTAAACCGCTATCCTCTCATGGAATTATGTTATATATATTCAATTATATTATGTTTAACTAAGATCTCAGATTTTAACTTAAAACTGACAAAGTGTATCAAAGCAAACATCTGAGAACTTGGAATTGAAACACATTCTAAATCTCACCAGTTTCATGCTATTGATAATTGCTGTGTCAAAAGTCATCAAACTCTGAACTTCCTTCACACTATTTGGAAATGTATCCCCTGAAATACAAGTTCTAGAAAGAGCTTGAAATTCTTTTCCCGTGCTGATACAAACTGATTTGTGTGCTCACACATTGTCTCTTAGGTGTCTAACAAGAAGCAGCACAAAAAATGAAACACTGAATATGATAAAATTTCTAGTTATGTACAATTCAATCACTTAAATCCAACTCACTTCTTTGCTCTGTGTAAGTGTGGATTCAACTTCTACCCATACGGAGGAAGTCTCTTACGCTTCAGAGATTACTGCACCAGTTAGCTCTACCCAGGACTTTCTGCCTGGATTTGGGGGAAAAATAAAAGCATGAAAAAGGGGAAAG
>NW_009629240.1:53301-76821 GCF_000690535.1 Cariama cristata | reverse complement strand
AGAGTTCGGGCATGCATAAGTTCTCCAGCTCTTCCTCTTGTGTTACAGGCTGCAATATGAAACATGGGGCTATGGTGATAAAAAAATACTGGGAAAATTTCTCTTACAAAGCCTATTACGCCAGTGATATTGCTGTTGAACACAGGCAAGTTGGCAGTACAGGCTCCTGGTAAAATATGGGATATTTGGAACATATTCCGGCATTCTGATTTTCCTCTTGGAGATTAAAAATATTCACCATTTGTCCCAATCCTGCTTTAACAAGACTGGAAAGAAGACTGTACTGATTTCAATAAAAATGAAGCTCTTCGCAAATACAATTTTGTATTTTGCTTAGTTTAATGCATAAGGATGCTTGCCAGTAGAGGGGGTATGGCTCAACTCTTTCTTTTCCTAGAAGGGGCTGTCACAACTCAGGACAACATGAAGAAGAAGAGGTAAACAGGAAAGCTGTGCAAATTAACATGCCTTTAGAACGAGTAGCTGCAAGGGGAGAAGGGCTTCTGGAATGCAAAAGAACAAAGCAGTAGGAAAATAAATATTAATTTCAAACTTCTAGCAGTTTAATGTAAGCCAACCAAAAGACTGGAAAAATCACAAGTACCTTCAACTGATTCCAGACTGAAACCTCTTCTGTTAAGTATTTTAGCTCAACAGTGTACATATCCTGCTTATTTTGAATACAGAAATTTTGCATGTTAAAAATTCCAAGAATAAACCCAAGCATCACGTAATTCAATGAGTTTTTGCATTACAGTAAAATGAGAGCTTGATGTATTCTCCTTGAGAAATGATGGGTAAAAAACTTCATACCATTATGTGAGTCCAATCTAGTTGAACTGTAACAGTTGTACAATGCTCTGCTACATCCCCATTGGTAACAGCAAATTTTGGTGAGGAAAATTCCCTCCCCAAAAATGGAGCACATCTCAAAGACAGACAGAAGATGTGTTTTTATGTTACAGAATTCTTGGCTGCCATCAAACCAACAGCAACTAGCAAATGGAAATTCTTCAGATTTCCAAAAATATGCTTCAAGAATGTCAACAAATATAAGAGCTGTCATTAACAAGCAAGTTCAGGCTGAACCTACCAAACCGATCTCTCAAGAGGCCTGGGATTTTGAGTAAATATACCAGATATTTTTATGTGAGGACCCCACAAATACCTTTGAGGCCAAAGTGTGGTTGCCCAGCACTACCCAAATTAGACTATTAGGTCATGATTCAAGAAAGCTCTTTAATAACTGCTTAATTACTAACCCAAATGCATATCTGTTACTCTGACCTTCAAAGTCAGACTCCGGAAACAGTGGCACTCAATGCAGGACACCCTTTTTGAGTTTGCTCCAGCCCAGTAAATGAAGGGCATGTCCAGAAGAATGCCTGGTCCCTTCCAACCCTTCTGCAAAAGCTTTGTAATACTTCAGAGAAATACCCATGTATTCTCAGACTCCAACTGTAGTGTAGTTTAAGATTTTAAAAAATGCTAAAATGTCTTAGGAAGTTAAAATGCTTTGTTATAGACCAGAGCAATTAATGTTTAAAAGGCATAATACTCTGACGCTATACGTCAAGCTATTCCTATAATGTAGAAGTGAAATAACTTCTAGCATTGAGTCTTACAGCCCATGGCTTCAAATGGAGTTAAAGGGGTGTAATTTGGGACAGCATTAGCTCAGTTGTGGCCACTCAGTTTCACAGAATCACAGAATGGTTGGGGTTGGAAGGCACTTCTGGAGATCATCTAGTCCAACGCGCCTGACAAAGCAGGTTTATCTATGTGGAATAATTACCTGGGGGGCAAATTATCAAAACTAATTATCGAAGACACACTTATTGAGAGCAAAGCTATATCCACTTTCCCAGCACATAAGGCATCCGCTGTGCACACAAGGAATCTGCTCTGCAATGGTTCCCCATCCCCAACCTGGCCTGCAGCCTTAGATGTTAACACACCAAGGAAGTTTGGTGTGCTGGCACAGAGAGGAACGGAGGGAGGAATGGAGGATACCGCAGCCAGGCTCTGTGTATGAGGCAGGTACAGGGACCAGAAGGCACTGTGCACATATTTGCTGTCAAATACAAAAGAAATATCCCTTTCCATCCAAAATGCTGGTGCTGAGCTAGCAGTTGTGGCAAAATCATGTCCTGTGGATGAATTTTGCTCATTATAATACCAAAACACACCTCCATCCCAAAAGCTACCCGCCTCTCTTCTACCTTGAGCATGCTTTCTGAATTATTTTTTGTCTATATCTTTAAAAGCGAAGCCAGAGAATTTTACACCAATCAATAATGAAAGTATGTATGACTAGAGTCACTCAAGCTCCACTTAAACTTAGAAAATGGTATAAAATATCCAAATGACATGAGGAAGGTGGGGAGACACCATCACAGAGAAGTCAAGGAGCATCGCAGACTTCTGGGATCAGCTGACAGGCTGAACCTCTCTTCCCCACTCACAGGGATGCCTTTGGGTAAGACTCACACACTTGGTTATACCAAGTGCTTCCCCCGGAAACTTAGAAATCAAGCTTGTATTTGTAATCACATTAGTAGCGCTATACAGTCACCTTAATATATATATATATATGTATTTGGTACCAAAGTGTATTTTTTGCAACCTAAGTGTATTTTTGCAGACGGTGTATTAATCACTGGCTACTTAAAAGAACTTGTATCTGTTGCTTTAATAAACCACATTATCTATGAATCTAGTCATGCGAATTTCTCATTGAATGTACCCAGACTTCTAGTATACACCATACTATTCCTGAATGTGTGTAGGCATGTAAATTCAATGATCTTACCACTTGATTTTGCACTGTTAGTGAATTCGTAATTGTGAGAATTCAATGTAACACTGTACTGGCTGACTGAGCACAATTGGACTTACAGTGTCAACTTGAGGCTATTTTTGGTGTAACTGGGCATCACTCAGCAGCTTAGTTCAGCCGCCCCCAGCCCCTCTGATATCTGAGGACAAGCTGGAACGCAAGGGGGTTTAGTTTCTGCCAAATTAATCAACGCTTGTAACATGACAACCTACAGCATGTTGCAGAGGAACGCGTCCCGGTGAGTTTCCATATTTCCAGAGAAGGAGACTCCACAACCTCTCTGGGCAGCCTGTTCCAACGCTCTGCCACCCTCAGAGCACAGAAGTTCTTCCTCACGTTCAGGTGGAACTTCCTGAGGTTCAGCTTGTGCCCGTTACCCCTTGACCTGTCACTAGGCACCACTGAAAAGAGGTTGGTCCCATCCTCTTGACACCCGCCCTTAAGCTATTTGTAAGTATTGACCAGTTCCCTTATCAGCCTTCTCTTCTCCAGGCTGACCAGACCCAGTTCCCTCAGCCTTCCCTCATAAGGGAGATGCTCCAGTCCCCTCATCTTCACGGCCCTCCACTGGACTCTCTCCAGTAGTTCCTTGTCTGTCTTGAACTGGGGAGCCCAGCACTGGACCCAGCACTCCAGATGTGGCCTCACCAGGGCAGAGTAGAGGGGGAGGAGAACCTCCCTCGACCTGCCGGTCACACTCTTCCTTTATATGACTAAAATCAGTATTAGATGGGCAACCACGCACATGTGTTCTATTCATGTAAATGTAGGGGGCTTTGTATACATCAATTTCGTGCATGTAATACAGGCATCTATCAACTAAAGAAATAAAGTGAACCTGTGCTGCCTAGTTCACTGTATCTGTGTTAATGATGTTCAAGGCAATCCCAAGAGATGGTTCTTTTTATAGGCTACACATGCACGAGATGATTGTCAACCACAGTGATCCAAACGTACTTAGAAATAATTTTGTCCATAGGAGGGAGTCTTTGCCCAGTGTACACTGCACAGCCACTACCCAGCTAGAGGCTTATAAAACTCAAGTCTGCTTTATCCTCGGAGAAACCAGAGGAAAAATAGTGAAAGAAAGAAAGAAACAAGAGAACAGGAGAACAGAAGTATTTATTTTCTCGCACTAGGCTGAACAGACACAAGTCCTGCTCGAGTGACTCTCTTAATCTCCCACGTTACTCCATTTTCCCTTTAATCTTTCATAATTGCAATACTCTCAGACAGTCCTTCTCGCCTCTAGTAAACTGCACCTTGAATCTACTCAGAAGGAGAGGATGAAAAACACACGCAGAAGGCCCCACTTCACCAAGCAAAAGGTCACACAATGTTCTAGACCTAAAATGTATATCCATATTAAATTCTTTTCAAGTGCCAGGAGGCTAATTACAGAATTAATGGAAGGTCTGACATTAAATGAGTTAATTTTGTTCTCCTCACTGTGGGTAACATCTAAATTTGAAATTTCCTCTCAAATCGTTAATTAATTTTTCTAATACAGACCATAATTCTCCCAAGTGAGGGAAACCAAAGAGAAGCATGTTTGGAGTCCAGGAGTGCCGTTGCCTAACAAACTTCTGGGATCAACGCCAAATGGAGGACCATCCATCTCCACCGTAACTGAAGCAATGGGGAGAACCATGGCCAGTTTGCTGCAAAAGGTTTACATGATAGTTTCTGGAAAAAGCTGGGGGTAATCTGTTCAAAGGATGTGTTCCGGCTTTAGGGTCCCTAGCTGTATTCATATCAGCCTGGATTGAAATCTGAGAGATCTGGGTTCAGTTCCTGACCGTCACAGGCTCCTGGGTCATCAAACAGGGCAGAAGAGTCAATTAATTTCACTGTGTCTCATTTCCAGTTGTAACATGAAGATATAAAGCTCCTTTATGAGGGGGGGAGGAGAGGGAGAACAATCACTTACGAAAATATTGAAGAATGAGTAACTGAAGTCCTTCCCTAACATCAAGTTAATATACTTTGAGAAAAAAAAAGCTCTTAATTCATTAAGAGAAACAAAAGAAATCAGTATATATGTATCTTCCAGTAAAACAACCTGTTTTATGGAAAAAATATTTTCAGTTTAAAAAAATAGGAGCAAATGCAAAAAAACCCACCCAGTTCTGTTCACTTAGGATGACCCACAAGTTCAAGGATTTGACAAAATAAACCTGCAATCTCGATTTAGACTTTGTCTCACACACAGGCTGCAGTTTCATGAGCAGCTTCACCTTATTTACTGCTACTGCGAGCAGCAGTCCTGCCCTCCCTGTTGTCCGTGATTGTGTGCTCCAGCTCCCTTGTTTGTGCTGGCATCAGTGCTCGGGCAGCTGTGCAGCTGGCCTGAAAATTAATCTGACCACAGAAAAAAAAGGATTTTTTTTTCAGCTGAAGCAGCTCCCTGAACTGACAAGCCGTGTGCTGACACAGAGCGAGGCAGCAATGAATGGCTGAAGGATAAAGCAGAGGGAGGGACAACCTCTTTCAGTGACCCCAGGGATTTAAATAGGCTTAAATCCATCATGAAACCACCTCCTCAGCCTTATCCCCACTGGCCAGAGGTTCCTTTTATATCTTTGGTGGGGGAGAACATCTTTGCACAGACAGAAGGCTAACAAGTTACTTCCCACAGATGCTATCGGTGCATACATAGGAAATGTAAAGCTACTCAAGATAATTTGGCCTGGAATAAAACAGAGGTAAGTGACACCGCATTTACCATGGGACAGCCTCTGGCCGTGGCCAGTCACCACCTTGGCATCTTCTTGGCTTCTGTCCCTTTTGGTAATATGCATTTTTACTTAGTAGAAAATATATGACAACTCAACATTTTAAGTCCCCAAATAATGTTAGGAAAAGATTTATTTGACTTAATGCATTAAAAGGGATCATAAAACTGATTTAATTAGAAAAAATAAATGTTTTCGGTCCATACAAAATAATTTGTCCAGGGAAATAGGAAAACATTCTAAAAGTAACAATCTAAATATTCCTACAAGGGATCCCCAGTATTACAATTACAGCACTCCTAACATTTTTCCCTTCTATGCATTTTTGACTGAGTATTGATTTTAATACCAATACTAACATCATTAGGATAATCTCATACTTTATTTTGAAAAGCCTTACTTTTCCTAAAATTCAATTTTGATAATAAATGTTTGGTTCTAGGTAAAACCTTTATTTCTCAGACTCTGGTGAGAACTTAAAAAAAGGGTCTCTAGTGACATTAGCTGCATATTCTTTGCAGATTTATAAAATATTTTGCAACAGAACTGTTGTAGAAAGTAGAGTATCATTTCATTGAAAGTCAAAACATAATTCAGTAATTTCCTCAACTTTAATTTTTAATGATGTCAATATCACATTGAGACTACAGCCTTGCGTTGATTACATTTCTAATACTCTTTTATGAGCAGCTTAAAAATAACAGAGTAAGAACAATGTCTTCTTGTGATTTAAAAACACCAACAACTGAAATGAATCTTCTGTGTAGTCATGCTTAAATCAATTAAATAGATCCAGATCTCAGGAAAGTTCTCTAATTATACTTCAATTATTGCTCAAGCTTTAAAAAAATATAAAGAGAAAGAAAAAAGGTTAAAGTTATCGGGTGCCTCATCTTCCTTACTACTTTGAATATGCAATGTTAAAAGACATCGTATGTTAAAAGACACCAATAATGAGTTCTTCATTTATGCCAAGTGGGCTGATCATTTTCTTATGATGAAAGTATTTCTCTGAGCAGTAACACTTACTTAAATAGAAATATTCACAATCTTCTTCTCCAGCTAATTAAAAGCACTCGGTCTGATTAAACATGAATCAGAACAACGTTTTCCATCCCTATCCTTCTCTCTTCCATTATAAATCAGTGCTCTTGTCCATTATAAATCAGTGCTCTTGAGTGAGCCAAGGCTCTTGTTTTAAGTACTGTCCCTACACTAATTTTATTTTTATTATTTTAAGAGTTCTTAAAAACATTAGTTCAAGTGAAACATGAAGGCATGAAGTCTTTGCGTGAAGGCCTAATAGATGTTTGCCAGCTTATTGTTTCTAACACTTCAATGAATGACCACTTCCACAAAATGAAATAGGTAACTTTTTGCACAGTTGCTGAACGGCCGTACGGGCCATTCAGTAATCGGAAGGAAATAAGCTGACTCCCTCCACAACACATGTGCTCTTCTTAGACCTCACACAGCAACTCGTCTTACCCCTCAGGGACTCGAGGCAACTTACAGAAGCTGGTATGGACAGACAACAAACCCTCCATACACCTCACTTCCCTTGCAGCTCCCGTGACCCCTAAATCGATAGCATTCCTGTGGCGATAGCTCTGTGACAGCCATCTCGGCTGCCTGGCAACTACAGATGGATGTTAGTTTTCATCTGACGCTTGTGACTTTCCCCCTGACACAACACGGGGTCAGACGGTGGCGGCGATGGGGAAGTTGGCCTCCCCACCCTGGTAGCCCTGGGCTGGTGGCCGGTGAGCAGGCAGCCAGCTCAGCTTTGCCCCCTCCTCTCTTTGCATCTCCAACTGCTGTGCTCGGCAGCACCCAGAAGGTTTTAGGAGCCTTTGAATGGCTCTTGTCAGCCAGCCCTTTCTATAAATTGAGCTGGTAACCTCGCAGACTACAAGCAACTTTCCTGGAATTAAGGGTAACTGGAAGACTAGACTATGCTCTAAAACATAGAAAACTAAACGATATTAAAAAAAAGATCCCCCTGCAACCTCTCTGCGTCATGACTATCAGAATAGGACTGAGGTGAACACGGTCAAATTAACATACTACCTACACTTTTCCCATTTGTATTCTAGGAATTCACCAGGTTAACTTTCTTTCTTAGCTGTAAAAAAACCAAACAAGCCCTGCCACAAAGCCCAGTATTGCTATTTAGACTACCAATAAACCGAGCTTTTAAAACTGTTTTGCTACAGCTAGCAGGGTTTGTAAACATGTCTGAGAGTCGCAATTCATGCTGCTAATGTAAAAATAAAAATGTTTTAAAAAATACTGGTTTAATTTTTTTGAATGTAAGTACTTGAATGGGTTACTAAGAAAAAGTCAGAATAAGACTTTGGTGCACCTTTTATTACTTACTATACCATTTGCTCTTAAATTTATAGTACGATGAAAAACCTTTTTGTTAAAAACCAAAGAATTAGGCACACAGTGTCTTTTCAAAGGAAGTCCTAGTCCATGTGAACAAAACACCACACCGCCAATTTAGCTCTCTGCAAAAAGAGATGTCTAAAGATCGTGGCCTGCCAACGAAATCTTTTTTAATTTTGCCTGTGGAGCTCCAACTCGCATTATGCAGCCTGAGAGATGATTGAGACACACATCCAAGAAAGAGGACAATTATTAATTTTCATAAAAGACAGAAAGCATAGCTGTAAGATTACCTTCTAAAATGCCTCCAGCTACCTGAATTCGGAGTAACATCCTTACAAGGCTAGAAGGTAACATCTCACAGTATCAGAGGCTGGGAGGGAAAGACAGGAGTTTAAAGGAAAATAGCAGCTCCTCTTTTTTGAATTTGCAGCCTAAAAAGTTTGAGGTAATTGTACAACTAACAGACCGTGTTTAATCTTTGAAAGAACATTTGACAGATCAAACACAGAAGCTGTAAATTACCAGTAATGACAGTAATCTTTTCATTTAACTATCAGTATATCAAACCACAAACTCACTGAACACAATAATAACTCGAAGATAGGAATCTAAGGACACTCAGCCTGTATATTTATTTCGTTCTCAGGTACACTGTTAAGCTGGAAGAGACAAATATGTTTGGTTTTCTCAGCAATAACAGGGATATAAAAAGAGGTTTATGCAAGAACCAAAACACCGAGTGCCAAAAAAATTACATTTCCCAAACCTTGCAGGTACAGAGCCAGGTGCAAAAGCGCATTTTGAGCCGGAACACCCACATGAAGGGAACGGCTGAGGGTTATTTCAGGGCAGCTACCGAAACACGGGGGAGCAACCCAAAGGGGCTGATCTCGCTTGTGCTCCAGTGCGCAAGGCCTGGCTGATCCCAGCCTTGAGGGAAGAATGGGATCATGTGAAACACTGGGACGAGTAGCTCTGGGACACTCGGCTACGGCTTCTGTACCACAGGGAGCACCCACGGGGTCTATTACCGGTATTCAAAACTTGGGATGTGAGCTCAGTATCTTTGAGAAAGTTTGCTGGCATCATTTGTAAGCTTGGGAGTCCGGCCTGGTTCATACCTAAGAATTCTGCCCATGTGCATTATTTTGGTACCATGACATTTCTGCTTGGAAAAGTTAGTGAGCATACAACTATAGGGCTTTATTGATAACTGTAGCAGTGTAGTTATTCCTTTTGCTAAAGCAAAAACTCTCACAAATATAAGGAACCTCTGTATCAGTATAAGTGAATTACATGATGGCAACTGTTTTAAATACATGTATGGATTTAACTAAAGTGACAACATTTTATAGTGTAAATAACACAAAAACAATCAATGATAAATAGCCATAATTTACACTGCAACAAAACCAATAAAAACAGGCAGTAAACCCATGTGCTCTTTCAATTACAACTGCTTCTCTTTTTCTTGACGGTGAAGCACTTCATACAAATATTGCACTTTCAGTGCTCAGTGTTAAAGCCTACAAGGGAGAACCAAGACCATACAGCAATCTAATTTTATTCTTCTCTCCTTTTTCTCTCCCATGAAGTCTCTCTGTGAAAGCAGTGTTCTCTAAAATTGTTTCAAGTCAATCAGAGCTCACGGTTTGCAATCTGTACATCACATCCTTTTTAAGGCAGGACTACTGTAACTTTGTTTAGATCTTTAACACCGCGCTACACGTCTACGAAGTCTACATTATTATCTAACCAAACACCGCATCCATTTTTAACAGATGGGCTAACGTCTCTCTTGCCCGTTCTTCTTACGATATACACAGTGCTGCATTCAGCTTGTGGCCAGTTTATTACTGTCTGACTGGGGATGTTTTCTGCAGCAGCAGGAGGTTAGCACGTCTTTGGTGTTAAATGTGCAAAGGGATTAGGGTCCAGCAATACTGAGGGTCATTACTGTTCATCCTAAATACCTGGCATCCAGACCGAGCCGCTCAGGACCAGGTTAGGTGCCTGAGGTCCCTGCCCACGGGAGAACTGGATGCCTCGGAAAGGAATTCAGAGTAGACAGTAAGGCTGAGCTGGGAGCTGTTGAAACTAGCCAAGAGAAACACTAAGGGAAGGGTGTGCCTCAAATTCTTCTCCTTTTGCAGCTTAGGTATCTTTTTTATGGCCTGCAAGGCAGTGCCTATGCCAGATAGGGTTTCAAAGCCCCAAATCCACCCTAACTTGGTCAGGTGCCTTGCTTCCTCCTTCTACAACCAAAACACGATAGGTACCTCCTCTTGAAATACTGTTGTAGGGTCAGAATACAGAGGATGTGGGATTAATTCCTGGTTTAATACCTTCTCTACTCTGCCATGGTTCAAACCTACACTTCTCACTTCCCAGCAGAATGTTCCAGCCCCATTACACTGGGGAAAAACCAGGGGTGGGAGAGAGGAAGGGGGCACTGGCCCCATTCTGCCTAAATTGTGCCAGTAGTGCAGTGAAGGCGATTTATGTAGTTAAAGCGAAAGGTAGGTTACTGTAGTCTGTTGGTTTTTGGATAAAAGTCCGAATTCTGTTGCTTTTTAGATTATATTACCCATTACTCTCATACTCTTATTCCCTTGGTATGTGACAGTCTCTTGGGATTCTTCACGCTTCTATTTAAATTTCAGGGACACACTGCTTAGCAGTGACATTTGATTAATTCTCCACTTAATAAATAACTGTATATAATTGAGTATCTTTGTAAGTATTAAACATAGAATATATTCATTGTTAAAATTTAAAATCTTTAGTTGTATGCTTGGAGCCAGTGAATGGCATTGTTCACATTAAAATAAAATCACGGGAGTACAACATGGAATGCTTATGTTTAGAAATGGATCATTTGCAATTTCAGAAAATAGATAATTTACAAAGTTTAAAATAAAATGCATGATTGCATTGTTCTAAGCATTGAGAGACTGAACAAAAGGCTTCTGCTTTCTTATCAGCATCAATTATGGCATGAGTATGAATAATATGAATTGTGATTGAATCATTACTAACCATTTTTGCATAAATTTCCACTTTCACTTCACCAATATAACAGTCTTATAAAAGATACAATTAGAATTCTTCTAAAAGCCATAAAGAAAAACCACAGAGCTCGATCTGTGACAATTATTAAGAAGAAGATACAGATGATCTCTCTATCCCTAACAGTTACAGCTAATAACACTCCTGGATCGTATTTCCCAGCCATCGTCCCCTACGCAGAAGGCCTTCACCTCAGTTTTGATGAAGCCAGAATTGGGACACAGTTTTTCTTCTGCAGTCTCTTAAGGCAGTCCTTCTTATGCTTTCACAGTCACAGAATCACAGAATCGGTTTGGTTGGAAGAGACTTCTGGGATCAAGTCCAACCTTTGCCCCAACACCACCGTGTCAACTAGACCATGGCACTAAGTGCCATGTCCAGGCTTTTCTTAAACCCCTCCAGGGATGGTGCCTCTACCCCCTCCCTGGGCAGCCCATCCCAATGCCTAACGACCCTTTCTGGGAAGAAATGCCTCCTCATTTCTAGCCTGAACTTCCCCTGGCGCAGTTTCAGACTGTGCCCTCTTGTCCTGTCACAAGTTGCATGGGAGAAGAGGCCAACCCCAACTTCACTACACCCCCCTTTCAGGTCACTGTAGAGAGCGATCAGGTCTCCCCTCAGCCTCCTCTTCTCCAGACCAAACACCCCCAGCTCCCTCAGCCGCTCCCCATCAGACTTGTGCTCCAGACCCTTCACCACCTTCGTTGCCCTTCTCTGGACTCGCTCCAGCACCTCAAGGTCTTTCTTGTCGTGAGGGACCCAGAACCGAACACAGCACTCGAGGTGTGGCCTCACCAGTGCCGAGTACAGGGGGACGATCACTGCCCTGGTCCTGCTGGCCACGCTAATCCTGATACAATCCAAGACAGTCAGAATCTGGGGACCAGGTCTGCCACACAAACTGGGTGCCAGCAGGATTTGTTTGCTCTTTCGAGAAGCCACAGTAGGTGCAGAAAGAGAAGGGGGCTTGCTTTTGGCTTGTGTTACAGGGACATACCCAGTTACATGGAAAACTGAATAGCATCTGGTGGGAGGACAGAAATTGTGGTGTTAGGCGTGTGTGAGACATAACCAGGCTGGGCATTGCAGCCGATTAACACAGGGATGGGGGAAGAGTGATCAATCCTGTGTTAAATTACGGAGCCAGTAGATCGTTCAGCAGCTTATATTTCTTTTGTCTGGAAGGTGACTTGAAACCGTGACAGCAAAAGATGATTACTGTATAAGCACTATACGTTTCCATACCTTTCAAATGTAAGCCATAATTTGGTCCAGGAAAAAATGAGATTAAAAGAAACTTGCACTTAAGGCATATGATAATCCATCATCCGGAAAAAAATGTTTGATTATATGTATTGTGTTACTTAAGTGCTCTTTGAAGGCAGATGAGATGAAACGTATGTTTAAATATGTCAAACACGTTGAAGGAATATTTTAAACACTGAGATATCTCAAGGGATGGGCTTATGGGACCGTAGACTTGGGCCCTCATTTCAAAGTGGGGTACACTGAGAGGCTGGACTTCGGCTTGCATAAATCACTCCACATGTGCGCATATGGGGACCAGGAACTGTAGCACAGCCATTTCGCTACATTTTCAAGAGAAATTACTGTTTTTTCCAAAGTTATTAAACACACTGAAAGAACCTGCAGAATACAGCAGGAAGCAATGTAATAATTGATAATGATTTCTCTCCATGTTTGTGCAATTCTCTCTCTAAGGATCATCTTTTGTGAGGTTTTCTTTAGGAGCGTCTGGATTAGTAAAAAGGCTTTTAGTTTTTTTGTTCTCTGATGTTTGTAATTTTTGTCATGTATCAGAGGGACTAGTGATGCATATAAATCATTAAACAAAACTTAAGGAAGGACAATGCAGATGTTTAACTGTAAATACCTGCTATAAATCTTTCAAGGAACCCTGGAAAGAAAGGGACACAGAGATTTATCAGGGTCTTCCTTGTAGAGGCATCTTCATTTGAAGTGAAGTATAAAGGAAAGATTTGCGAGACAAAAAACCTGTTGTTATTACAAGGAGGAATTTTTTCTATCACATTAAAAATGAGTAACAAGTGTAAGTCAGATTTCCTGCTTTACTCAAATCAAAACAAAAAGTTGCACGGTTACTTAATCACCTTCCAAAAGAAATTTTATATGAAGGCTCCAAATTTCTTTACACCACACAAAAGGATAAAGCAGCCTAGGTGAACATTCAGTCTTTTGGCACTCCCTGTAAAAATCAAGTTAACTGTGTTAAGATGAAAACAGAGCACTGCCCAGCAATAACGCCTGAAGATGCTGCACAGACAATTCCAACCTACCAAAAGAGAGAAAAAAACAGTGACCAAGAAACTTGCAGAAAGCAAGGAAGAAGCTGATTATGGAGAGATGTTTTACAGTCCTGTTTTACAAGCCAACAAGGACACTAGAAGGCATGCCTGATGATTTGAATATCTACATAAACAAACACACTGATAATAAGTCAAGTTTACAGATAAATTAGTATGGCTTTCCTAGGGAAGTCGGTTGTTTTGAAAGCTCGAATTATGGCAGATGGCTGTAGCATGTTCTCCTTTACAGAGCTGTGCTACCAAATGTGCAGTTAAAAGATAACCTACTTATTCCATATCCTTCATTAAGGTGGATCTGCCCTACGAGTTGGACAGATTCCCCTTGAAATTCTCCTTTACAGAGCTGTGCTACCAAATGCGCAGTTAAAAGATAACCTACTTATTCTATATCCTTCATTAAGGTGGATCTGCCCTAGGAGTTGGACAGATTCCCCTTGAACATCCAGAGGTAGTGACACAGAGTCTTATTATCCAGAGCGCTGCCCTCGTGTATCTGGGCTCTAAGGTATTATTCAAAATGAAACAAGCACTTCCTAAGCTTCCTCGTGTTTGGCTGTTCTGTATGACATTGGCCTTCTGAGCATTGCTTCCCCGTTGTCTTACCGTGCTCCCGTGGTTTTCTGCAGACTTGCTTGTTTGTACTGCAGCTTTCTTGCAGAACATCCTTTGTAGGCCAGTATGAACGGCTGCTATGCAAACTGGGAGGCTCTTTATAGAGGACACCCTTCGTGGTACTGCTTTCCACTACTTTCCGTGCACGCTTCTGGAACTACAGCCAAGCCATGTAATTTTGTATTCAGAAGCTATGTTCAGAGTTTTTTCCAACTGTAAGGATTCACTCCTTCCTGGAACCTGTACAAGTATTAGCTTCTTAAAAACACATTTTTCAAAACAATTATTTAAGAAGGTCATTTTAGACATTGCTGTGGCCATTATCATCCTTTTACATGAAGATGCTGGCAATCAGCTTCATCCCATAGTGTATCAGGACCAACCCCACGGCACATGCAGGCACAAATATTTAACTACACAAAGACATCTGCAATCGCAGTAGTCCACGAAGATCTCTCCGTCCCCATGGTGCCGAGTATAGCCATCACTCTCAGAGAACCTGGGATGGGGAAGGGACATATGTGCCATGACCTTTCATCCTCTGTATTGCCGGGGTGGTGGACCCGGTCCGTGGGACCCCAGGGAGGCACCATCCCATGTGAGTGAGCGTGGGCCTGTACGTTAGTGCTTGCCATGGTCTCTTCTGTTTTCCTAGGATTCTTCAAGGCTTTCTCCATGATGTTCAGCTCGGTACTAACCAGGGATTTCAATGAAACTTATGGTGTGAATTTGTGGACTTCATTTCTTAGTCAGAGCATTCTTTCTTTTGTAAAGGTAGTGCAAAATACATGCCATATGTATGTAATACATTTTTGGAATAGTCTTTACTGATCTTAAAAACAACTGCACCAAACTTCCTCATCACTGTTTTCTTTTATGGACACCGTGCCATACCAAGATGTAATTTGGGTTTTTTTTATATCCATTTTTTCCCATAACTTTTTTACTGTAATGCTCAATAAATACTTAAGTGCCAGCATGATGTGGATTATTGTTAACATGTTGCAGGAAAATTGCACAGTGCTAAAGCTTGCAATAAAAATAAGCAGAACGCCTACTGTTAATACACTGTAGTTAAGTGTATTAGCTGTTTTCAAAAGCATTAACTCCCACACAAATAGCAGTGCTATTTTGTCCAATATATTATTATCAGACAGTGAAAATCAGTTGGGGACTATCTAAAGCCTTTATGCCCATATGTATTAAAACAAAATTGTTTCACAGAATTAGGAAATTGTGTGGGGACAGCACTTAAGATTTTACTAGGTGTAAACAAATAATAATAATAATAAAAAATTATGAAATTACATACTAGTTGTACAAATGGCTCTTCCCTGTTCCCCACCTGATATTCAAAATCATTGAAAAAAAATCCCTTCACTGGAATAGGAAAAGTAATATTGGATAAAAATGATACATAAGAAGCAGCAATTGTTAATGATCCTAATGTGGCAGTGGAAGCTCTTCATGAATTTACTGATTATCCTTTTCTTTCTACTTCCTCTTCATCTGCCTCAGCAGCGACATCATGAAAATAATAATAATCTGCACCCAGATTCTCAAAGTGGTTTGCAAATATTAATTAATTGCAAACCTAATTAAGCCTCTGAGACAGATTTTATGCTCCTATTGTGCTCTGGAGACCTACGTGCATCTCTCCTTAAAGCATATTTCTTCTCCTTATGGGGCTATTCAAAACCCTCTGAATTGGGGGCGGGGGGGGGAAGAAAATTAAAGGGCAGGAGAGAGGGAGGGAGAGAAGGGGGGAGCAGGGGAGGGAGAGAGGGAAAGGGAAAAAGAGATATAACAAACCCCTCTTATTTCACTAGGCACTATACTGGGTTCTACCCACCTGATACAGGAAAAATGCTGTGTTTTCATAGCATTTTCTGTTAGCAGTAGTATTAAAGATCTCTATTGTGCTGGTTTTGGCTGGTGTAGAGCTCATTTTCTTCACAGTAGCTGGTAGGGGGCTGTGTTTTGGGTTTGTGCTGAAAACAGTCTTGATGACAGAGGGATGTTTTCGTTATCACTGAGCAGGGCTTATGCAGAGCCAAGGCCTTTTCTGCCTCTCACCCCACCCCACCAGTGAGTGGGCTGGGGGGGCACAAGGAGTTGGGAGGGTGCACAGCCGGGACAGCTGACCCCAGTGACCCAAGGGATGTCCCATACCGTACGGCGTCACGCTTGGCAATACAAAGCTGGGGGAAGAAGAAGGAAGGGGGGATGTTGGGAGTGGTGGCATTTGTCTTCCCAAGTCACCGTTACACGTGATGGAGCCCTGCTTTTCTGGAGATGGCTGAACACCTGCCTGCCCTTGGGAAGTGGGGAATGGATTCTTGTTTTGCTTCACCTGTGTGCAGCTTCTGCTTTACCTATTAAACTGCATTTATCTCAACTCACAAGTGTTTTCACTTTTACTCTTCTTCGATTCTTTCCCCCATCCCACCGGAGGGGACTGAGTGAGCGGCTGGGTGGGGCTGAGCTGCCGGCTGGGGTTAAAACACGACAACTATGTTTTGTCCTGAGATACTGTTATGTGACAAAAGTAAAAATATGACTAAAATTGTAAAAGCTGTCAAACTGTGTCTTAATTTTACACATTCTCAGATGATGACCGTCATCTGACATCCAGCAAGCTCTGCTTCACATGTGGCTGCAGTTTTGGGTTTGGGCTGAGCTGCAGGGGTGGGCTGTCACACAATCGGGCATGCCGTCACACAGCAGGTGTAAACCCTGCCACATCCCCTTTCTGCTGTCAAACAGTCACAGGCTCAAATAACAACTTTTCAACAACGACAACAGAAAAATGCTTTAAAATGCACCTTCTAGGGATGCTACTAAGGATTTTCCTTTCTTTCAGGGAAGCATACTTTGGTGTAAAGCCAGGATGTGTGTCCTTTGGAATAACTATTAGAAGAAATGCTTTCTTTTCCACCTCTTTTTGTTATGATGCTCTTACTTCCTTTTCAGAAAATCTCATATCACTCTGAGGGATCAAAATATAGAAAATACTGCTGGTTACCTTTTTCCTCACTTTAACATCATAGATAGTCAGGTAATTCTGCCCTGTCAGCAGTGTTCTTCTGACTTCAAAAATTAGGAAAGAATTATTTCGCTCCTAAAAAAGCTGCCATTGAATTCTCACCCTGGTACAATAAGAGCCACTAGAAGAACAGGCCAATTAGAGACAACAAAACAATAAGCTTCAAATTCCCAATCATCACCAAAATATCTGTTCCTCCTAATGGAAATACACATGCTTCCACAACTTAGGTGGTTTACCAAAGGGAAAAAACTATGCAGTCCTCCAGATGTCTTACCAAAATGAAATATTCCTCCTGTAAACAGCACATAGGCTGATGAAGAGCAACACAAGAACTAGAGCTCAAGTGATGTTTAGGACATTGCAGGAGTGCAGACAATTCAAGTAAAGCTGGGAGGACAAGTTTAAGACATCTTCTTTAAAACTGAAATAATTAAAAGTGTTTGAAATCACATATCCTGACTAGCAGAATGTGAAAACGTGAATATTCTTTGAAAACCTCATTCTTATTTTAAAAATTCTTACTTTTTTCCTTTCTTCACCTAATAGCCTTGAAGTGGACTGTGTAGTGGTCAAAAGGATTTACGAATACTCTATTTAATTAATTCTACCAAAAGCACACTCTATAATGAGTATTTGACTTTTAAAATGAAAGCAACCTCTCTGCTATTTTGGTCAAATTTAGTAATTTGGTTTACTCATTTTGTTTCTGAGAAGAGTAGTTGAACAGACGACAGTGGTTCTGTTCCTCCTAGCATTTCCACATTTTGGAACACAAAACTATGGATAATGTTTTAGAGGTGAAATTCATATGAGATGAAACAGCCGAATGCATTGAAGGATTTAATAAAATGATAAAAAGATAAAACAAAACAACTCATAGCTTTTTCACCCAATCATTCCATAAATCTTTAAACCTATATTTTTTTATTAAAATCCAACCTACAGGCTTACAAATCAGAACATAATTCTTTAAGAAACAGAAAGCCTGAGATTTGAAGCTGTATGAGAGTCTTGCAGAAAGGAGTTGTAATAGGCTGGCAGTGAACTCTAGAGCAGCAGATGGCAGGAGTAACTGTCTCTTACCTTTATTCACCATATGTCATTTGACTCATTAAACTGTATTTATTTAGCACAAAATAATATAAAACAACACACATAACTATAGCTCTTCAGTGCACATCATCCCACTAATTCTTTTGGTGTTCTGGTAAACCATCTTCAAACCTCATGTATTTTTGTCCAGGTTTCCCCTCCCTGCATGAACTTGGTTATGTTTCTGCACCCCTGCAAAGTAACACATACTCCAAACTGTTAAAGCTGTGATCTTCCTATCTGGCTGAGTAAACACAGCTGATTCTAGAAGAGGAGAGAAGACCTGTAGAAAGGATTGAGGCACTTCAGAACGTCTTGGTAATTCAATAGGTGGCAACTTTCTTCCTCAGCAAGAATCTGGAGTGCCAGACAGTGCGGGAAGACTACTGCTGCATCTTTCATTTGAGAATAAGTTTCTTCTGTTTTGACTGATTTGATTACCGCAGGGACCAGCCAGGTGAGCATCAGATCAGCTCTCCACACACCTTACACATCCTTACACAACATCTTTTCCTTTTCTCCTTCAAATACCCAACACCTTCATTCCTCTTCCCCTTTTTCCTCCAAATACCAGCCTTCATCCCTCCCGTCTCCTCCAGCCGTGCTCCCGCTCACCTCCACGGCTAACGCGGCACCTTCTGCCCACGACGGGCTCGCTGCACGGTACCACGGCGTACCTCAGTAAGACAAGAGCTGTGGGGAGTGAAGACAGAAGTGGACGTGTGTGCTTTGGCTCAAAACTGTCGGTGACGCGCTCCAACTTGCCTTAATCAACATGCAATCATTTATTTAGCTGAACTCAGCCGAGCCCGGCAAGTAGTTCAGTGCATCCCTTGGCTGCTGCTTTTGAGCTCGGTCCTGGCACGTGGGCTACACACACTGTCCCCCGTGGAGTTCTCCCCAGGTAGGTCTTTTATTTGTAAAAATGGCAATACTCTATAAGAAAACTGCAAATAGCCTGTAGATCTGAGGTGAAGTTTTATTTGCTTCACTCTGACCTGATTTTCTCATTTCACCGAGTGAGGTGAGGATCATTCCCACCTTACTGATGAAGGCTCCACTGATGTCAGTTATAGCCTGGAGTCAATGGGGCCAGGCTGAAGTGGCTTGGTAGTTAAGAGTGAATATAGGAAGATAAAGAAAAAACTGGAGTCCACCAGGACTAACGCAGGGGGAAGGCAGCGGGCCGTAAGAAGCGTGGGAGAAAGACATCAGATAGCCACCCAACCGATTCTATTTAAACCACTCTCAAATAAGCGAGCTGAGACTTCTCTGCAAAACTGACAGAATCAGCAAACTGGGAATGACTGGTTCCAGTGATTGCACCAACTGAGAGCTCCTCAGTTTGACTTCAGCAAGGATTTACTGTCTGCATCAGCTGACAATCGTAGCCCATTGTTAAAAATTGCTTCTAATAGCTTTGGGCCATTATTCTTTGTCTTGATATCTTCCCAGACTGGGAATAATTCCTTCCTTCATCTACACAGTTACTCTGAAAGTATTTAGAGATGATAATTGGGTCCCTTCCTTCCATCCTACTGAGTTTTCTCTAGGCTGTAGGACTGTCTTATCATTTGTTATATTATCCTATCCTTCAATCACATTGTTATTTAAAAATAATGCAGTTTCAGATACAAAGGCAATCATAACTATGCAATACTTCCAATGTTGCAGGATCTGATAACGTGAAGTACACATTTATAAACTGTGGAAAAGAAAGTCTCAAAAGAGAAAGTGAAATAAAATAGCTCTCTTTCCACATTCAAAAGATTCTCTGGATGGGGTCTGTGAATATTCATTACACAGGTTGAAATTTCTGTTAGTTAACACCAACAAAATACACAAAGGAAAAAACAACCAAGATTTTAATAACATTCAGCAATCAACTCAGTGAAGCTTCTGCTAGTTACTAAATCAGTTGCAGGCTTTTTATAAAATATTCCAAACTACTTAAACATACAATTGAAATGGTGAATCAGAGTGTCTTGCCAAAATGTCTTCAAGGATATAAATAATTTGAACTACACACAGATCTTGGTTTTTTAATTCCAATATGTTATTAATTCTCCTTCCTCTATGACTGTAAGTAATAAACAAGGTTCTTATTTTAGCTAGCTCTGGATTAAATGCGGAGTATTCTCATTGAAAATTACAATTTTAAAAGACAGCCTAAAGTATCTAAAGAAAAAGAAGTATTACCATTTTGTGAGTTTTTTTAGGGATTTGAACTCAAATAAGACTTTGAGACCATACATAAGGCTAACACAAATTTGAAAGAGGTGTACCAATCTGAAACAGGTATTTAAAAACTGGATTAAATTTCCCTGGTACACAGAAACCAACACAAACTAGCAAAGCCAATTAAACTGTCCCTATAAAAAGTTCCTCATTTCTATTTAACACTGCCAATTTTCAGGCTATTCATGAACTATTTTCTACACTCCCAAAGATTGTTTCATGTTGCCAAGATTCTTTCACCCTTCTCTTTCCAACAAATGAAATTAGACTCCTTTCCATGCTGACTGTCTACCAGTTTATTTGGTGATAGATTATTATTATCTATCTTCAAAAGAAGAAAACAGTGTTTTATTTGCAGACATCTGGTAATGATATTCCTGGCTCTAGACAAGTGAAATAGGAGTTAGGCAAGATATGTTATTGAACATAGTTCTGTATTTCCAAAAGAATAATAAGCTAAAACTTGAGTAGTTCAGAACAGTTAAAAAAAAAAAAAAGCAGCTACTAAAATGTTTTATTCAAGCTCTTGGAACTTGAAATAGGGATTCTTGCCATCTATAGTGATTCAGTAAAATAGAACAATTAATATCAAATTAAGCATTAAACTGAAACAACAAACCCACTCTAGTTAAGCGAAGGAATAAATAATGACAAACCTGTTTTGTTATAAAAACCTATGGAAAAAACTTCATTATATTTTATTCATAGATCTAGCTAATATAACATCCTGCATTCAGATATGTTTCCCCATCTCCCCATTATGAGGCATTAGATTATTTCAGTAAGATTTACCCCGGACAAATCACAGACCGATTCCCAATCCACTTAAACTACTAACTCCATGGATTACATGTGTTACGTGAAAAAATTTAACAAACAAAACTGAGCCCTCCTGAACATAAACAGTATTTGTCTAAAAAGCCCCAGAGAGTTCTATCAAGTGGGAGAACGATTTGTCTCACCAGTCTCACACAAAACTGGTGTACTCTGTTTTGGACATAAAGGTCTTTATCCCACATAATGACAAAAATATTAAAGTGGTATTATTATGTATTTTTCTCCTTATTAAAAATTATCAACAGTCTGGTTTTATACTTGTAAAACTATAACGATCATACAACTATCTGACTAAGAACTTGCTCTTAGCTATCAGAGTTTGGAATCTTGAATTATCTACTCATTTCTGATGACCTGTACAACATTTGATTGATTTCATTATTTTATATACATATATCACATGGCTTTAGCATACCATACACTATAAGTCTATTTATCTATATGATTTATTTGTTAATTTAAGAATAATTGTACTAGATCCAATGCAATTATAGTACAAATTGCTAATTTGATAACAATTAAATTTATATAACATCCCAACGGCACTGAAGTCAGGTAAATACGAGTTATCTCCTCCCATCTGAGCCACGGCTTCAGTGGCAGCTCAAACTGTGCAGACTCCTCCGATGTAAGTCTGTTCCCACAAACTCCAAGTAGGTCACCTGCATGAAGCCCATTTTTCAGGATTTGCCAAGGCAACAAGGATTTTATAATAATATTTAGAATTAAACTGATTATCTTTAGAAATCTCCCCAAATCCTTCCAGCTAGTTACAGGAGACTGTCATTATAGTGTCTTTCCTCCATGGAGGACTACAATATCTTGTTTCTTTTTTTTTCACAGTTCAGAAAAACCTACAGTGCTTTAGTTCATTTACTTTGCTCCTGTAGTTTTAAATAAAACACTGCCTTGGGCTAAGGAACTTCCGTTAATGATAACACAAGGTTACTAAAATTAGTCCAGATCATAGAAACCAGATTAAGACTGTGTTAATCTAAATACCAGACCCCAGATTTCCACCATCACACATTTTTATATGTATTTATTTATTTTATATGTATTCACCTCAATTAAAACAAATTACTATCTTTTTTTTTATCATCTCCATTTTCCCTGGAGAACAGATACTCAGTGTAATCAACCCAAACTTGTTATTTACACAAATCCTCCAAGAACAACAACAATGCTGTGATTCAAAGTATAACAGAAACAGTATTATTTATGTGTCCTGAACTGAGTTATAAACACCAGGCAAGTACAGAGAATATTCCTGAGAAGTCTGTATGACACCGGAGACTAGCTGTGAAGGCAGAATGTGGGGCTCTGGCTTGTGTGAGGCTCCTGAGTAGGCATCTGCAGTTGCTGAACAGGGCCAGGATACAGGTATGGGAAGGGGGAGGAAGAGGAAGGTAAATCCAATGAGGACAGCTATTACTCTGAAAGAATCTTGCTAGGAACTTCTCTTAACTTAATACAGATCTTCTCCAACCAAACACACTGCAGTGAGGAAAGCCTGCATCTTGCATCAGTGGGAACCAGCCTATGTCCTCATCTACTGAGATGCCCAACACCCAAGTGGACATTACTGCAGCTTTTGGAAAATACACAACGTCTTACAGAAGCATGTATGTATTTTTAATCACCTTTTAATGCATGTTAGTAGGGGTCAAAGCCAGCTGCTCATGAGTGGCGATGTCCATTTGGAACATTGCAAGCATTTCATCATTAACAGTCTGGGGACCTGTTTCCAATTTGGTTAAATTTTCTGGAGTTTGTACAGCATGACAATATTTTTAATAGAGTCCTATAACACTACACATATCAATGTACAAAACTGGAAATAAGAAGAACCCAAAGTCAGCCCATAAAAGTATTGGGAGAGAGGGGCAGAATTAGTTGCTTACTATTTTCTAACTACGAGGCATTACATTCATGAATATGAATGATTTTATTCTGTTTGGATCATGAGAGGCCTAAACATATCTGGATTCACATATCTAGATTCATCAATCAGCAAACAAAACCTCTGAGCTAAAGAACAAAGATAGCAGTTTGTTTGTCTGTGAAACAGAAATTTCAACAATAAGGCTCTAGACTCTTGCAACTGGAAAGTGTGTAGAATTAAATTAACATTCTTAAACCCAAACTGCTGATTTACAACAAATTGTGTATGTTTTATATAACGTTTATATAAGATCTTTATATAAGCTTTTATGTATTGATGTACTGTCTCTCATGATTATATTAATATAGAACGATAATTCATTGCAGGAAACAAGGTAATTAAAAACTATACCTAGAAAGTGT
>NW_009629240.1:0-53270 GCF_000690535.1 Cariama cristata | reverse complement strand
TGATCGTCTTTTTATATCCTCCCCCCCCCCCCCCCCGCCTCTTTCAGTCTATTTGTTAAGTATTTTTACTAGCTTATATCCCTTCTTTCTCCTCAAAATATTTGAAATGGTCCAGGAATAAACAAACATATAAAAGAAAACTACATGGCCAAAAAGAAAGACATTTTTTAAATTTTTGACTCATCTTCAGCTATGTTCTGGGGAATTTTAAGCACTTAACAAACAGTATGCCGCAAGAGGCCCATTGCTCAAGATTGGCTGAAGACTGCTCTTTGCCATCAACCACTTGATCTGTATCTCTTCCTTTTATCATTTCTTGTCTGAATAAACAAGCTTTTCAGAAATGAAATCATTTTTACACTAAACAAAATTGTACTTTTACAAATTGTACAAGATTTAAGTCATACAGTGGCACTTTCTTGAATGAATCAGCTTTAGTTTCTTTCTTCAATTAGTTTGCCATAAAAAAAACCCCAGTTCTTGTTGCATGAAGAAGATGTTTTTCATGTAGTAGCATGGATATCAGACTAAATGAAATATTCTGCTGACTGATAATTATCTGTCCTTTAAACATTAAATTATTTATTTGTACCTTCTATAATATCTGCACTTTTTCTCCTAAATACTTTAAGGTCACTTAAAAAAGCAGCAATTTAAATTTCTTGTGCTCCCTTTCATTTGTGGCACAAACTTACAACTCTTTTAAAGGTAGCTATTTAAATTTCCTTTGTGGTTATTTCAGTGGTATTATAAAAATAAAAAGCAGCTGACTTCTGTATTACTGTAATTGTGCTTTTCTTCATTTCTTGTAATGCCAAGTTACCAAATTGGTTGTGGTTAGTCTGAACTATTGACACTTCTTACTTCTGATGACTCTGTACCAGAATCTGTTATGCAATATTTGTATTTTTTCTCTTTTTCTCATTCTTAATTTATATAATTGAAAAGGTAGCAATCATAATTATGTATCTTCAGTATGTATGTATAGAACTGGATTTTCGAGTAAACCAATACTACGTATTTTCATTTTCCTGTTTCTCCCCACGACATTAAGAAATAGCGATGCTGATATTCAAGTACAGCATCCTTATCAACTGGGGGAACAGAATCTTACCATTATTTCAGAAAAGACTTTAATTTTCATTAATAAAAGGTATCTCTTTATTAGGTATGCTAATCAGTTTTACATCCACTCATACAGTAAGCATGAGAAGTACCTTAATTTCCTTCGTGATCATAAATCATAAAAATGTTTTGTAATCTGAAAAATGAAACATGCCATTGAAGGTAAATTTTCTTAACAAAACATTAGATTAATGAACCTCTATCTTTGCAAGTATATGGTTTATTAACTCATGGTATCAAGGCCTGAATACAGGCATTGTAACGTGAAGATCTATGTTTGGACAGGTGCTAACTCTTTAATCTCACTTGTATATTGCTAAGCATATTATAACAATTAAAGTAGCATTTGCAAGGTAATACCAAATATTGATTTGAATATGACCAAATTTGGCACTTGGAGACATTAACACCATTATTATAATATTGTACAACCTCACGTTTGCTTTAAAAATTCATAGAAACCCTACATTAGCATAAGCCTGCTTTTCACTATAGCGGGGACTAAATGGTCCTGCACTCCAAAAGCCTTTCTTAGCGCATCATTCAGTACCTAGGTGTGCATCATCCTTGGGTAGGTCCTTGACTACATCTCTATCAGACACGGTCAAAGAACTCAAAACATAAATAACAAGGCTGAATATTTAACCCATGTGATATTATGCTAAACATAGTCTGAGTGTTTCCCCAAATGGCAGTTATGCTCTTGAAGACATTAAATCAGCATAAAGATTGAAACATGTCAAACTTACTGACAGCTAAAATTGAAGCCATATTAACTTTTATTTTGTTTGCACTTAATTGGGCAATAATTTTGATGACTGGATTTTATTAAATATATTTGGAAAATGGTCTTTATCTTTCTCTGTAATGATGAGAAACATCAAACATAGTAAATAAATACATTTAAGAAATTCACAATTTTTTCTGTAATATCCAACTGCAACAACTGAAGTACTTCTGGAGTGAGAAACCAAAGGAGTGACTGTCCAAAGAACAAAATACAAAGTTCTAGGTACATATTTCTTATTGAGTTTCGTGCTTATGAGTAAATACGTCTGATTAAATGGATCAGAAATGCAGAGCTCAGTATCAATTTATTCTCTTGTAAAATTGTTTCAGACATTCTCTACATATTTCCTGCTTGCTCCTGTAAAAACATCACCTTTACTCTCCTGATACTCAGAAACTTCTTTACATAGTGATCCTCATGAGTAAGCTTAAACAGTTATACTAAAGGTTTTCCTGCAAAAAGGAGCTTTATTAAATGAAATTGTTTCAAAACACCAGTTTGCCAGAAACTTAAACTCTGGTTTGTGATATTTAGATACTTTACATCCTATTGATTAAGCCAATAGCTTCCCAAAGCTTTTAATAGTAGTTGTAATTGAAGCAGAGCCTGCAGAGCTCAATTTTCAGGCTATGAAAGCAATACAGCTCTTCGGTCTGGATTTTTAAAGATTCAGGCATTAATGGCCAAGATAATTTCAGTAACAAAGTTCTGTTTTCAAAAATGACACATGCAGAAACGAAAAAGATGTAAAAAATGACACAAGCCTAACCTCACTGAACGTTACAAATCTTCACTGCTAAATACTGCACAAAAAATTAGCAAGGCTAAAAAAAGGCAGGACTAAATATTTTAAAAACATGACAGTTTACTTCAGAGAAGGGATTACAAAATCTGAACAACAAAGTTCAGACTGTATGGCTTAAGAAATTGTGTAGCCACAACAAGGAACAAGACAAACAACTGCACAAAAGAAAACTCCTGCATGCATAACCATTGAAGAAAATAATTGTGTTTAAGATGCCTAGATTTAGTGCCTATGCTTCCCTGTCCCCTGACAAATTTTTTTTCTTGCTTTTTTCAATACTTAATAAACGCAGCTGTTATGGAAGTCACAACTGCTATTTGGTTATGTATATTACCTGCTTACTGTAAGCAAGCACTCAAAGCTACAGATGGACGATGTCTTTGTAGTCACTGGGTCCTCAGAAGCTTAGTTCCCCTCAGCTTCCAAAATCCGTGCTACTGAGAATGATTTTTTTCTCAGGCATCCTACTAAGTAGACTTGACTGACATCTTCACAATTCTAATTTTAAATATTTAGACGACGTATATCCTTTTGCTAACATCGACTTATCACAGGGTAGTCAAATAGCTTTAGTACCTCATCTGTCCAGTAACTAGGGCTAAACACACTGATCTCACCAAATCCATGAGAGCTGCTTATTATTTTTCATACAGCAATGACAAGAGGTCCAAATCAAAAGACAACGTCCCTTTAGGCAATACAGCCATTGCATTTAAAGAAAAAATGGTCCGAGCCCAAAAAGATATACAGTATTTTTCTAAAAAAAACGAGTAGTGAATCATACTAATGTGAATAAACCTTAATGTAAACTGATTCAAAGAAGCCAGTGTACACGTAGGCAAATACAATTTCCAGGAAGAAAGAATTTCTTTCATTAGATTAACTGATGCAGGTGGAGAGAAAAGGCATGCTTTTAGTTATAAATGCTATTCTTTCATCTACACACAGCCCACCCAAACCACGGAGGAAGGCAATGGGAAGTTATCAGGGGTCTCCTCGACAGACATCAGGCAGAGAGAGCAGGGCACCGTCGGAAGTCAGCCAGCGGAGAAAGGGAGTGACCATGAGAATTCAAAGCTCTCCTTCTGGACAGGGTCACCATTCAGTTGCTCACAGCAGACCACGTTTCAGGCAAATGAAGTTGGTTTTTGATTACCAAAACTCTATCAAATGTATTTTAAGCACTACCTTACACGTGCCCATTAAACTGAAAGAGGTGACACATAAAGAGGTTACAGGACTGCTTTGAGAATCTTTAAAAGGTCTTATCCACTACACACGACATCCGTGGAGGAAACACAATGATACACATATCAAAGGGGCTATTTTTTTCTGACCATATCGTATTCCTCATAAACAATAGTTACTCCAGTGCCTCTAAGGCTCTCATTATGGTAATTTCTTTCCTTTCGTAAAGAGGCAACGGACCTTGGCAAATAGATGAAACATTAGACTCTCCATTTGCTACTTTGATTGAAGCTATCATATCTGGTATGATTGTGATTTTCTTTTCCCAATATATAACCGAAATTCAGGATCATAGGCATTGGCCTTTCTCTTTCCCAAATGTGGACATTTTGTGGTTTCCCTTGACCACGTTGGTGGAATTTGATTAGACACAAACACTTACCACAAATCATATTTTTAGGCATCTACAAAGCTCTGAAAGCACTTCTCAACCTGCTTAACGAAACAACTGTTAACCAACAAAAAGAAGATAGCTGATGAGATACAACCGTGGTTGGAAAGATGACTAAGTAAAAACAACAATATTTTTTCTCAGCAGTTTTACTCTCTGAATGAGTTCGCAATCTGGGGAGTTTTGCAGCAAAATGATGATCTTTTTACTGCCCTTTATTCATTGGTACTGCAGCATCAGCACAGGCGTGACAGCCAGGGAGCAGTAACTATTATCACCTCACATTTTAACAAGTAGGTGGCAACCATCCCCCAATACGTCTTTGAACTAGGAAACATGAAGGTGAGGAGAGTGCTTTTAAGTGTTATTATCTTCTCTGCTACATCCCACAGAAACACTTAAGACGAAATGAGAATCTCCACTGGAAGGGTGTAGTAAATATAAGAAGAGCCTTTTTGTTTATCAACTGACTACGCTATTTCCTAAATAAGGGAAAGTTCACCATTCATAATTTTTAGAATACTCTTTTTTTACATTTACAACCACCACTGCAAAACTGACATACTCATAGAATGTCACAGCTTTGCTTGGTGGTGTTTTCACAGTGTTAATAAATGTTTTGTGGAAAGAGATTGCTCAGCTTTTTTGGTAGTACTTTTCAAAATATGCCACTTTTATTAAATTGACTATGTGTAATTCAGAGCAGACTAAACAATGCTAAACTAGTTCCATTCACGTTCATTCATTTTCTAAAGGTATCTCAAATTTCATTTGTAGTATTTTTCATCAGTTTTTCTCCTCCTTGAACTCCCAGACTAATACGCTGACAGGTCAGTGATCTGCTTTTAAATGCGAACTACAATACACATATACCTCCCCTTTCTTGCCTCTTCAAATTTTATTTTATTATGCTATCTTCAGATGTCTTTCTCTCTCTTTTGGCCGCCACTGAGACAGACTGGTAGTGTAAAAATCTGGCAAATGTTCAGGCTGCACGGGCAAGCTTTTAAAGCTGAAGTTCTATAAATAACATAGGAACATCTGATTTAATGAGAAATGACAACATAAAAAATGGTAGGTGATGCATTTATTTTTTACACAAGAATTAACCTATAGATCTCAGTTTTTAAGAGATCAAGGAAGTCCAATGCTTCACAAGCTTGAAAAAGCAGATGCATAGAGATGATGGGAAACCTGATTTATCTGATAGTCGTCTTGTCTCTTTTTCATGCATCTTTCAATGAGAAGCACTGGCCTCCCAGTATGGCTCCTTATATGCTTTCTAAATATGCAGCAGGATTAGCTATCCAGAATAAGTGCCCTTAAATGTTTTTAATACTACTGTGATAGCGAGGGGCTCACCAAGTTTACAAATCTGAATTATCTTCACTCAATTTTTACTATGTGATAGTATCTGCAGATTGACTTGGAGATCCACTGTGGCAGATGCTATGCACACAGACAGGATGAATTGCTTCCTCTTCCAGGGAGTTTATGGTTGTGTTTTGAAATTAATGGATGGTCTTTCTGGTCCTTATGAAAAAAGTAGCAGCTTAAATGAAACAGGCATTAAAATTTCAACAGCTCTGAAAATGAAAACATTCCTCCATAATATTTACTGTCATTGCTATATTAGCTAAATGTTTTGTTTATTACTGGATTGGACTTTTAAGGCTTTACCTTTTCTCCTCAGGGTTAAGTACTACACACATTTTCTCCCAACAGTTTGGGCACAAAGCATTATGTTCCACTAGTCCATATGAATATTACACATCCACATGGGATTTTCTTTCCTTCACTTACATTTGCCTCTGTGCCTTGCAGCAGGTAATCTTAAACAAATTTGGATAGAAAGCTGGGAATGAATAATAATGCTTTTGCTGAGTAGAGTAAGACTTTCTCAAAAAAAAGCAAAACAAACCACCCCCCAATACTTTGTTCCTGTTGCTGCACAGTGCAATTCGGACAAGGTCGCCCTGGGACTTCTCCCTCTGCAAAGTGACAGCAATAAGGGAATGACAGGCATAAGGAAAATGTCAGTAAAGCTGCCATCCAGCTTTTTGGTTTTTAGATCATCTGCCTACCCTGGCAGGATGGATCTTTCTCTTTGCTGTTCTGCATCAGCACCAACCAAAACCAAGTATATGAGGCATATGCTTGTATATGAAAAGGGCAATATACGCCTACAGTCATAAAAAAAAAGTTAGATAAATATCTGTAAAAGCATCAGCTGAACTCAATGTACTTAAAGGTGCTATAATATCTGCAGTTTACAGCATCCTATAATCCAGTTCCTAATCTATGAAATATTTAGTCTACTAATAAGATCTCAAGGCCATAGTTATCTATTAATTAATCCATTTTAATATCTTGATTTGTGAGATAAGGGGAAAAAAAAACATTGCTTGTTTGTGTCATGTGATCCCAGCAGCTTAATTAAAGCTCTTTAAAAATAAAATCCATTGGATGCCATAAAAGTGGCAGGTGTACAAGACATTATCTCAGGAGAGAAAATACACATTTTACTGGCCATAAAAGCTAAATTTTTCTAATATCAGCCCCAATAAACCTTTCAGTTAATCTGAAAATGCACAATGCTTGTTAAAGGTAAGCACAATGAAAGTATTATCTAGGACAATTTTTCTCCTAATGAACAAAAATGTAAAATTAACTGCAGGAGAGCTCACAGTATTGACTGAACATAAACAAATGGAGATTGCGGCTACTGCGTAAGTGCATACATTGTGGAACAGTCGGTTTAAATAACCCACTGGTTTATCACTTCTTCTACAGCAATCTTACATACTTAACAAGTATTAAGGAAAAAATAGTGGTATCCCAGCCCTTCTAGTAAAAGGCAACTTGGGATACCCAGTGAAGAATGATGGTAAGAACTCAAAGTCTGTTAGTATAGGTAATAAGTCTAAAGCAATTACTACCTGCTACAGAAACACTCTATTGATTTGGCCACTGAAGTTTGATAAATGGGTGTCATATAACAGAAACAATAAGAAGGAAGAAGCTCATAATCCTGGCACTGAATCTTAATTTATTGCAAGAATGTCAAAGTCAATATTTTTTTAAAAAAAACGGTATTTGTGATAATGCAGGTTGCTTTCAGATGACACCCTCTTCCCCCCAGCATGGCAAAATGTCACGAGCATTAATATTTGATTATAAACTGCTTCTTCCTTCAGAGAAGATGCAATATACACCACACAATTGTCTGCAGTCCAGAACACAGAAATAATATTTGTTTTACTTATCAATAAAGATTATTTTAGAGCTTTTCCTATCATCTGCCGGCAACAACAACATCCACACGCCATTAGTATTTTCATATCTTCAGTTTACTTCTCCCTCTGCGATTTACTACATACAATTTACATGCCCAAAGCACTGCACCACAGAACTGATAATGAAAACGCTCTGCATGTAGTAGGCACTTGTTCCAAACTTCAACAGCCTGTTGAAATACTACGCCTTATTATTGGTTTAAGTAGTCAACATCTGCAAGAACCATTTAAAAATGTATATACTCAAATCACTATTGGACATAGTTGTATGCTTTAAGAATTTTTGCATATTCTGTGGAGAACTTCCTCTACAGCAGTTTGCAAAAACAGAACAAATACATAAACCTTAAAGAGAAAAGGAGATTTACTCCCCCAAAAGGCACTAGATGGCTTCTAGATCATCAGTGGACAAGCTTGGGATGGAAACAATGGGAAGGTGCACTGAAACAGAATATATGAATAAATTAGCCAAAGGTGGAGTCCTACATCTGTGTAAACTTCTGGTTGAGCTATTAATTTAACTACATCCCAAAACATCCACTAAAGGTTTTGCATTCACATAATGGCCATGAATGAGGAATAGCTCATGATTAAACAAGTGTTTCTAATACCCTTTTCCAGGAATCAGTACTGGAATCAACACTACTCAATCATTTTCATCAGTGACCTGAATGACATTTTCTGATACAACCACAGAATGCCACAAAGATTGGTGAAAAGTGAAACATGAAGAGGACATTGCAGTCACACAGGGCTTGTGCACAAGGCGCAGGGACAGTGGGAGAGGAACCCAAAGCTTATGAAAACCTAACAGGAATTGGTAAGTATTCCTAGCATATTGCAGTGTGGTGAGGACTGAACAGCTCAGGTCTTGGTGCGGCACGGTACGCTGGTGCTGACTCAGCAATGCTGCGTTTAGATTGAGGCAGCTCACAGGACTCCAGCTTGGGGTTGTCTGATGCAGACAGAGCTGAAGAGTATCTGGATCTCTGGTGTAGAAATGACTGCAGAGCAATCTGGATTATATCATAAACTGAGCCCAATCAGACAAAGTGTATTTTAACACACTGAAAAAATTCACAGACACATCACACAGGCCAGGTCTTCAAAACGGGGGATTGTAAAGTCGTGGTTCTAAAAAATTACACTGAATAAGCAATGTCACACCAATATTCAGTGCTGTGCAGTGGCAAAAAGGACATATAGTCAATACAGAAACAACTTTACTTATATAGATGGTGTTGGAATATTATATATAGTATTCTGGTGCTCATGTTTTCAAGAGATATTGGAAAATCTGGAGAGTGTAAGGAAAAGAAACATAGATATGAGTCAAGGTCTGGAAAAAATGACTTACTGTGGAAGATACAAATGGCTGAATACTGGACTCTAAATAAAGCGTATTTAGCAAAACAAAGTATATACATATGTGAAACCTGAAGCCAGATTCATTCAAATTGGAAAGAAAACATTACTTTTTAGTAGTGAAAGTGATAATTCACTGGAATAAACTGCCAAGGGAAGTGGCAGATTCTTCTGATATCTTCCAATCATGAGAAGATCTCTTCCTGGAGGACCAAGCATGAAATCAGTACTATGGTAATGCTAAATGGTGGGAATGAGGGTCTGTAAGAAACAGGAGGTTAACCTGGCTTTTACTCCTTTCTGTTGTAAAATCTGTGAATCTAAAAAAGTGAAAAGCAGGTAACAACAGCCTAAGATTCTTCTGTATCCTTTTAACAGTTATAGTTTAAGGTATTGATCCCATTTTCCTCTGGAGAGAAATGGATCAATAGAACAGGTTCACAAGAAGCAAATGAAGTTTGGCTCTAAAATTGGTAACTACATCTTCTAAAAGTAACAAGCTGGCTTCTGTGTTTTTACTGAGAATACGTTCTACAAACAATTGTAAAGTTTGATAAAATGGGAACAGATATGAAACTGAGGGCTGATACTTTTAGGTAACTTGAGGCAAACTCAGGGGATTTTGAGACCTATCATCGATGTAGTGAAACTATTGTATACAGAATTTATTTGCTAGGTCTGGAAAAAGAACATGACTTCAAACTGGTCATTGAGCCAGGGAATTATTTGAGAGTGGTGCATAACGTTGTGAAGGTTGCCTAAGAACTGGTAAACAAGTACTCAAAATGAGAGAGAGGAAGAACAGGCAGATACAGCAGTGAGATATTTTTTCCACTGATACCCAGAGGTCAGTAATTACACGGAAAATCTGTAAGCAATGTCACACGGGAGGTGAGGGAGGAAAAGAAATATGATTAAGAGCCCTATTTAGGCACGCTGTGTGAAAGGCCTGTCTGTTTGCCACCTCTGATAAATTTATTGAGGATATCACATTATAGAAAGGTCTTTTTAGAAAAATATTCTTCTGATTCGTATCTAATGACTAGTGCTCCATATGCCTGTACTGAGTAGATGATCAGTCGAAATTCAGTCATGTTAATGAATCTTGTAAACTCATCATCCTATGATTTTCTGACCGTTGATTTTACCACTGTTCTTCAATATCGATTAGCAGGAGAGACATCACTGCACAGCAGTTTTCAGATGCAGAGTGCCATTTTGACCAAGGCAATGGAGGGTACGGTGACTGCCACAGCTCCGTGACACCATGGACCAGCCAGAGGAGTAGGTGGAACTCAAAGCTGTGCCCAAACAACGGTTCCATTTCTTCCCATAAGGACATAAAGCTCTGTATTAAGCTGCTGGAACAGCCATTATAATTTTATATATATATATTCACAGTGCATGTACCCCACCCTAAAGCTATGCACTCTGATTTGTGTATCAGAAGTGTGATGTTCTCCTAAAAGCACTTAATCTGTAACTAAAGGCAGCAGATTAACATACCAAAATTCAAATGGGACTTTTTTATTGCAAGGGGGACGGATTTCCATACTCATTTCAGTACTTAAAAAATAAATTTCACTTTTTAAAAAGAAAAAAACCCACAACATGTTTATGAAATTTCTGTGGATTGTTTTCTTACTAGTGTAACACTGAATAAGCTATTCCATTAAAGCACTTTAGTAAGGGAAAAAAATGGACTGACTTCAACAGACTTTGGGCCAAGACTTTTGCCTAAATAGTAGATCCATATTTTCAAGTGGTTTTCCTAACAGGCTGATGTAAAGCTTACTGAAGTTCATCAGATTCTTTCCTGTTGAGTACAATGAAGTTTGAATTGAGCCTATAGAGTAATGACTCCACAGGCTCAGATGCATTTCTGAAAGGAGAGACTGCAGTTTCGCTACAGAAAGAGTGAACTTCTGTCCATAAAGAGTGCTTAGAAAAGGGAAGTGGAACCATTATACTATGAAAAGCGGTTGAACCCCCAAAAGCCTGGCACTCCTCACGGCCCAAACAACTCCTAAAAGCCATGCAGAAAGAATACTGAATTGCTGATTCTTTGTTTCATGCTGAGTCCAGCACTCCTCAGTGACTGCCATGGACAAAATACAGCATGTGCCTTTGACAGTGTCAGGTACATTCAGTCAGGCACCTTCAGCCACAACAATTTTGTGAGTGACAAGGCAGGAACTCGCATTATTTTTAGGTAAAGCAGCCTTAAACCAGACTTTCAGACCCTCACCTGGGTGAAACACCTCCATAGAGGAACCGAGAAGGAATTCTGTAAGTAGGCATCAAGATCAGGACCCCATTGGGATGACCAGATTTCAGAATATACAACCCTGCCACACACACCACCACCACCCTGGCGTAAAATATCGCTACAGAAAGAGTGCAAGCTGATTGAAACATTTACAAGCTGATTGATGAAATTCCTCTAAATATTTTTCTTTTTCAGCCATGCAAAACGGAAAGTCAGTGAAGTCAGATAGTATCTTTTACTAGGTCAACTGATGTATCTGGAGAAAAAAGACAAGTTTCCAATCACTCAGTCCGTTTTTCAGTTCTGAATTAGAAGCAGCCATGTTCAAAATGAAATACAAATTAGGGACAATTGTTCTAACTATGCATATTGATCAGTCAGAGCACCCAAAATAAAAGGGATACAGTTTTTGGGCAGTAGATGGGGCATTAGCAGGAAGAGGGCCTGTAAGCTGCTTATCTCTATAATGAAAGAGACAGGTAAATTATAAGGCACATGTTTAATTCTTCAGTTTGAAGCTCCTGTGTTTGGATGAATGGCCAAAACCTTGAGTAAGAGATATTAAGACTACTTTTTAGTAACATACGCCTTCTTGATTTCTATACATGCACAAAGAATGACTTCAAGGAATAATAGTTTACAACAGCTTGAAGATCCACACAACCTGATGAACACAAACAACAAATCTGAACTTGAATCTGCTACAGCTGCAGTCTGCCATATATTGCTAAGCAATATGCTACTAATTTCATTTTAGTTTTTTGTTTTCAGTCTTAGAAAAGGAATGGGGTAAGAATCTTTGGACACTGAGAAACTGTGCCTCACTTTCCTGGGTAACTTCTCCGGGGCATAATGTTACTGGAGAAATGCCCCTCTCTCTGTTTCAGGCTGAGAAGTCAGTATTTGTACCTTAAAGGACACTCACCATTTAGGTCCTGCACCCAGGCATTAAAAGAACACTCATTTCATCAAGAAATGTAGCACTGCAATAGAGAGGAATAGGAAAGCTGTGCCTTTTTTTACTAAGAATCAGTATTAGGATAAGATAGGCCTTTCTTTAATGTTCTTACTCCCAGGAGGAGTAATAGACAATGTAAAAACAACTATTTAAATCCTGAAAATGATGGACCTAAATCCTAAATTATCCTAATCCTAAATTATCCTCAATAGTTTAGGATTTGATTATTACTTTTATTATCTTTCTCAATTTTCTTGGGTATTTTTGTCCTAAAACATTCTTGATCAGAACACAAAGCATTGTTTAATTGTCATTTAGATTATTTTGATGATAACACTCTACCTTTCCCATTGAACATACTCTGGTACTTGGTGTAACTGATGCACTCCATGATATTGAAAGGATAGCTTTTAAAAGTTTATTGGGTGATTTCCTAATTCAGATGTTTTGCCTAGTATCTTTCTCTTGCTGCAGAACAAAGTAGATCATATCCTCACAGGAATTCCTTTACTTCCATTCCATAATACGTCAGCAGTAGCTTTTAAAATTTATTTTTACATGACTGCAGCTTCTCTTTTCTTAAACATATGATTTTCACTGTCAAATGGGAAAAGTGACTGAAATAGCGCAGACTTACTCTCATATCTGTTATGCTATTTTTTCATGCTTGGAAGTATTGTAATGTTCAAGGGAGCTATTAAAATTGTTCCACTGTGTAGTAATAAAGAATATGATTCTCAAGTCAAGTGCCAGCCAAGAAGGTTTCGTAAACTAACAAAACGAACACAGAATTTCTTGATGTTATAATCTGCTATGTAGATATTTACTCTGAAAATAATAAACTTCACTATTGTTTCAAATTTTTTACCAAAAAAGTGAGAAAATAATTTAAACAGTGTCTATAGCATTACATCGATGCAATGGACCACTTAGCAGGCAAAACCTTTGAGCAATAAGATTAAAAATCTATAAATATAAATAATGTTGGTTTACAACGGACAAACATTTTCTTTCAGGAATGTTTTAATTTTATATCACATAGCATAAAATATATTTGGTTTCAGTGGTTTCACCAACCTCTTCAACGTTGCATTTTTCTACTTACAGATACAAATTTAATCCTATTTCTCCTTCTACTATATATTAATGTTTACAAAAATATTGTACCCATGAGAGTTGTATTTCTAGGATTCAATTTCAGTACTTGAAACAGCACTGATTCAAAGGCTTTTACAGAAATAACATGTGAAAGCATTTCGATGAAACATAACTGCTTTAAGATTTCCCTTCAGTCCCTTCATGACACACTTAACAGTATTTCTCACATTTTCAAAGAGATCTGGTCTCTTAAGGAAAATACAGACAAAATCTGTAAAAATAAAGAATTTTGACAGGTATCAAACTTAGAGCAAAGTACAGTAACATTAACACATGGCAAATCATACCTCTCTACTACACACAAATCCTTTTGCAAGAAAAACAGTAAGAGAGTAGTGTAACACCATCCCTTCCCCTCTGCCTTTTAATTATTCCCAAGTTCTCAACTTTATAGAACTCCTGAGCCACACGTTCCCCAGCTTGGCATTACACACACACCTGAGACCTTGTATTCCAGATAACTACTCTGGGCAGAGCAGGCAGGACTGCAGAAAACCTTTATTTCAAACCATGCAATTTGCACCCATGAAAAACGATAGTTTTTTCTAACTGCAATTTCAATGTGATGAAAGATGTCGCTGGACATGAGTAACAGGGGAGCTAAGGATACATCAAAAGCTCCAGTGCCGTTAACTGGTGCGGTGTGTCTAGTGGTGGTGGTGGTGTGGTCTAGTTGCACCATATTTCTTCGGCAAGGCTCCTTCTGTCTCCTATTTTACATAAATATTGCAACCATCTGCAAGTTATTGTTTCTTAACCATAAAACCAGGAATGGCTTTTTCTACATGAGTCCTTTTGGTTATCATATTTTTTTAATAGATATATATTTAGTTATTATGGACATACTAAGTGTATTGCTAGTGTAAATCAAACTCTACATAAGATCTAGACAGGCCACCCTGGAATCACAGAGCCAAATAACTCACGTGTTACAGTTTGCAGTGAAGAGATGAAGCAGTACTGTTCAGAGTTATCTCATTCAATTAAATGCTCCACCATTCTAGTTTTGTAAATTTTATGAAAGTAATTCTGTTCTTATATGTAACTGTGTCTCAGAACAAGCAGACTGGGCGCAGAGCACACTCACTGGGATCGTGGATTGCTTTACTTACAGCAGACATCCCTTCAGCAAGGAACTTGGAACATACACTTGTAGATATGCAAGTCTTCAACCATATGTTGAACTATAGACTTAATTTATCCATCAGGCTCAAGACTCCCCCTGCCTGGGGGTGGCAGAGAGATCCAAATTTCAGGCACCTCCACGGAACAGCACATACTTGTCCTGCGCTCTCTCACTTTGGCAATGGTGGAAAAAAGGGACTGGCTTGAGGTCCTTGAGGAATGCAACCAGTTGCTTTGCTCTGTTGTCTTTAAATTTGTGGAGCAAGAATCCCTTGCAGCGAGAGTGAGGATGGGCAATGAAGTATGCAAACAGATGAAGAGGTACTACACAGTAAAGAAAAACTTGAGATTTTCTTTCTAGTATTTTAGTATTATTGTTTGGAAATAATGGTACATAAATGAGAGTTTTGGAGAAGTATCTTTCCATATAAATAGAAGGTAATATCCTGAAGAGATTAATTTCTATTTAAAAATTTAAAAAGTAAAGATGAGGGTATCAACAGAAGGGTCTAACGACAGCTATAGTATAGCCATACTAAGAGTACAAATAAATTACTACTACAGAGTCAGCACACTGTGTTGTAGTTTGGCAGAGAGCTCAGAATTCCTGAACCCTGGCCCAGGGGATCAAAAGGCGAAGATCTGAACGTTTGGCTAATGGTGGGAGAGAAGATACTTTAAGTTTCCATTCTCTTCAAGCTGGCTAGTATGTCAAGCCGCATTTTCAGCACAGTAATTGATCTCTTGATTAAAACAAAGTGTTCCAGATTTCAAGGGGAAAAAAAATGTAAACCCCCATCTATAAAAAAGAGGATTTTTTTTAAAGTCTGGAATTCTCAAAGCATACAAATCTTTTGTGTCTAATCAAGTTAAACTTGAAAATTAAAATGAACCTTCCTGTGAAGATGACTGTATTTTTTTTTTTATTTAAACATTTGAGGTAAATTTAATAGGTATCCTTTGCTTCAAAAACATTCAAGAATAGCAAGCAGTATTTTTGCATACTGAAATTGCTTTGCTCAGTTTTTGTAAACAGCATAGAGAAAACTCAAACTGAATGTACACTAGGGCAATTTCACACCATGTTTTTATCAATTTTACAGCGGGTCAATTTAACAGTGGGTGAGCAAGTAACACCTACAATGAAAAAATCCAATGGTAATGAAGTAACTATAGTCTTTTATCTTTTCCTTTATAATATGCTTGTTTGCGTACACAGAAAGTGTTACTCTGTGATTTGACTAATGACTGCAAGACAGAGGTGTCGAAATAGTCACTGCCTAAACCAAAATAATATCTAATTTTCCTTCAAACAAAACAAACAAGAGTTGCACGAAATAAAGTATCCTATGCTGCGGATGATGGCTAAAACAGATGGGAAAACCCAAGCATTTAAAAATCTTTAAAGATATCCTAAGAATTAAAAATAGAATAGAGTTGGCATACAAGTAAAACTTGAGTGCTAGACTAATCACTAAGAGCACAGCTGGAACAGCAAGGACAACAAAGATCTGGCTCTCTGCCATTCTTCATGAAATAATGCTTTCCTTGCTTTTGTAGCCAAGGATCCCATGGTTTTTGAGAGGTGCCTTACCATTATGCAGAGGGCAACCAAAGCAATACAAGGTCCTCCGACTTCTCTAGGATCACGTAACTAACCAGTTTAAGAAAAGAAAAATTCATCCCATATCTCTTCCTGCCTACTCCTGTGCTCTCAGGTTGTGCTCCTCTACCCCACCTTTCAACACACATTGCAGTGCGCTTACACTGATCTCTCGGGGCAGCTAGAATGAACTCTTTTGACTATGCCGCTACAGAAAGTGAGCTTCAAAGCCACAAACACACTTGAGCAATTAAAGACAGTGTAAGTAACATAGAAAAAAGAAAACAACAAAATAAATCCTAGATAATGGGCTAGATGAGGTTCTGCTACTGGTATTTTGAGCCTTCGTGGACTCATTCCTCACTGGCTGTTTCAGGGGAGATATAGAGCTCTACCAAAGTCTGCATTCATTTCCCTCGATTACCAAAGTCAGGGAAACAAAGCGATGAGAAGAAAATCCTATTCTTTTCAAGACTGCAGTATGCAAATGGCATAGCAAATGCACAGGGATTGGCTCTGCACTTCTCAGGCTTACCCAGGCCGGCAGAAAGGAGAGGTTCAAACCAGGGATCAAAGGGATGATTTCATCTGAGATGTGACAAAATGTAGACAAGGGTGCATCTGCTGAAAGAAATTGTTTTGTTTTGTGTGTGCTGGTTTTTTGGGGGGGTTTTTTTGGTTTTTTTTGTTTTTTTTAAGTGAAGCTTTCATTCAAAGAGAGGTCTTCTTAATAAAAGTGTTTTTTATTAGGGATAACTGTGATAAGAGGGCTTTCCACTTTCTAGATGTAACCAAGATCTCTGGGTTTGATTTATTCAGCTCCTTTATTCTAACCTTCAAATGACTCCTGAAGTCTTTTTTGCACAGTCTGAATACAAGAAATGGAAAGCTTTGCAAATAGGGATAAACTGTCATCAGATGAAACGGGAAATTTGGAACTCAGATTCCTCGGACTGCAAATGGCACGAAAACTCGGCCTCCCTTATCCTTGGAGACTCATTTGTGTAGCTACAAATCATAGGAAAAATCTTTCAAGATGAAATATGAAAAATGATAACAGAAAATAATTGCTTAACACATGCATAAAAGTATGACCTGAGCAGTAATGCTGTGATTACATTTACTACCTGAATAAACGCTTGGCTTTGAGGAAAAGAGATTCTCTCAAAAGACATTTCTATGATTACAACTCCTTTGAAATGAATGTTGTACAAGCCCTTAGAAAACGTTACACTCAACTGAACTATTTCCGCAGCTAATATACAGCAAAGCCTGAAAGCCCCCTGGTACATGTTGCATCAAAACACCAAGTTTGTCTCTTCATGAATTCCTTTTAAAAATCTGTACCTCTCTGGGAATGATCCTCTCTTTACTTTGTTCTTGTCATACGAATAAATACTACTAGAGAGAGGACAAGGTGGGTGGATACCTTTGGAGTATGCGAATTTGTTTCTCAGTTATATAATAATCTAAAAATGTATCTTACTGGTTGCTTCAAGTCAGTCGATATTTCACAAAATAAATTGTGTGGGATATGCTGTGGGGAGTCTGGAAGAAAAGAGCAGTAATGCCTGAGAAATGCAGAGAAAAATTGCAATACTTAAAATTTTTAAGTACTTTTTGGGATTTTCAGCCTCCTCTTCCATTATGCAACTTTTTCATGAGGTTGTAAGTATTTTCTCAGTTCTTAAAAAATGACACCATTGAGTATGTGCATTTCTATTTTACACATATGTAAAAATCTCTGATATATTGCCATATAGGTCATTAGCAGTGTTTTACGGTACTCAGCCTATTGCAGACAGTAACTGAGAGGAGAGCTGGTGCTTTCTGAAAAGACAGCGTGGTCTAACACAGCCAAACCCTTCTGACACTTGGGCAGGATCTGCTGCTTTTCCTGCCCTCGGACAAAATCTCCCACATGTTTCTTTCAGCCTGGCATGTACTTGTAAAGCAACCCCTCCCACTAATGACATGCAGATAAAATGCAGAAGTAAAGCATATACTAAGTATTAAACACAAAGCCATTTCAAGTAAAATATTCCCAAATCTAATACCAATCCTACAATCGTTCCAAGCTCCTTACAGCAACTACACACACTCTGCACTCCCTTTTCCACCCTTCATGTGGACCATCCAGAGTACTTCAATCAGAAAGTTCCTATCTGAACCACATACCTCCCTCTCTACGGACTTGGGAAAAATGAAGCCTTGGTTACACCTTCAGAGGGAGCATTCCTCATCTCCTGCAGCCCCCGATTCTGTAGTTTCCTTATCTATGCTGGCGTAACTGCTTGATACAGCTATATGATGAACTGATACAGCTACAAACCAATAATCAATAACAATGGCAATGACAACATTAAAGGTAAACTCAGCAGATAGAGCCTGGAGCTGCTGTTGAAGAAAGACCTGGCTAAGTACGGTCGTAGTGGGAGAACATCTGTAACACTTACTTGTGCACCAGCCAACACAGATCAATCACACTCTCCAGGTGTGCACAAGTATTTGCAAGACAGCAGCAAACAAAAGTACCTAATGTATTGGCTTGTAAACTTGATGATTCTGAGTATAACCCCATTACTAGCTCCTACTACATTGATTTATTATCTACATTTGGCTACCACAGGATCCTACCGCTTTCTTTCAGAGGACACAGTTGGAGACTAAGGAAAATGCCCATGAAGCAGGACCCAACATGACTATTTCATTCTAATTTCATTCCAAACTGCAGAGTTGTAATTTGATTGATTTAGGGTTAAAGCCAAAATCAGAAGGCTCTCTGACCTCTGAAATGTTACATGGGCAATTTTTGGTAAATGAGGCCTCAAATCTCCATGGGTTGGATACACATAAGTTGTGTGACAGATACGTTTTACAACTGCTACATTACTTAAAATATACACAGTATAAAATATGTATAAGTATTTCAGTAAAACTTAAATAGCAACCACAAAGCACCAGAAAAATGCTGCAAAATACCCATAAGGGCTTGGTTCAAATAACAGAAAATAAGAAATTAGGGGGTTGAGGCTTGGAACTATCAGAAAATCCCTTAAAACCACATGAGTTTCAGGGAATTAAAAGATGGTTCCAGGCTATACTTCGAATTTGGGGCATCTATCACTATGAAACAGGTCATTAACAGTATCTAAAACTAATCTTCATGTGAACGCATTGATGTTTTCAGTTGCACAATATTATATAAACAAAAACAACCAAGGGCAAATTTGATGTTTTAATTTATGAAATGCCAACTAGAAATCCTGCTTTGCTTATGCACCTGACCTTGCTATGCTCACAGTATCTCTTTGCAAAACTGCTGAATACTAATTTTTAAGCACATCGTCCTTCAAGTGCTGTTTTAAGCACCCCCTGCTACACGAACACGTGAAGCAAACTGCCGACAAGCTGCAGTGCCTGTAATACACACAATGTGGTTAACGAACAGCGTTCTGCGAAACCACAAAGGCCAACAAAGTCTCTGATTAAGTCAAGTGAAATCAGTACTGTCACGCCAGGATTACATTTATATCAAACTTCTTAAGTTTTAGGCATCTCTAATTATTTAAACACAGATGTCTTGAAAAATGTCTTACCCTCTCCATGAAAATATTAGAAAAAATTAAGCCTGACCTTGGGGAAAATTTGTAGAAGGGGAACAAAGCAGCAATTAACCCCTAAGACTTGCACTTCCATTTTCTACCCTCCCACTGCTGACTTTGTCATTCCTTTAATAACAGAAAGATTTTCAAAATTTCTAGTCCATTAACCAACAGCTTGTGGACACCAAGAGGCAGACGGGGGAAGACACATTAAAATTAGGTTATGCTCAGAAAGGAAAAAATAGAAAATGCTGCACATAACTGTACAGAAAGGAAGATGGTATCAGACCAACTCATAATCTGAAGCTTTTAAAAGTACTTAAGGATGTTTCTGTAGCTTTACAGAACTCGGCCTTTGGAGTCCTGTTGTTAACCAGGACTGCTTTCTGCAAAATTTCTACCTTTTTTACCATGAAGACATAAAACATATTATTTAAAATATTTGAAAAATAATATAGAATCATTCTTAATATCTGACACCTTAAAGTTGATAAATACAGACATACTGAATTTTATAATTTAAATGTTACTTTAACACCTTACTGATTCAGTGTGTATCTATGGATATTAAATTTTACTATCAAATGCAGCAGAATAATTTGTAAAAATGCTGTCCATTTTCATGGCTTTATTTTATATATTTAATTGAGCTTTCTACATTGTAAGTTACATTCTTAAGGGACAAAATTTTACATTTCATCAGATTAATGCTCTGCCAATTTAATATCCTCACTAAGACTAGTAGTTTTCATAACAATCAACTAGCTCTCTGAATCCTCTTTTGGATGTTAAAAAGACATTATTTCTATTCCTAAGATCTTTGCTATTACTCTCGCCAGACATAGCCTTGCTCATAATATTTAAGTTATCAGGAGATTAACGTAATGAGCTAAACGGCTAATAGAATCTTTCCTATGTTTTGTATTTATTATTTGAGAATTTCTACTTTCTGTCTTTATCAACACAGCCCCGTGACAAAGATTTGGACAGCGATTCTACAAATTGTCGTAAGTTTGTGACGAAACGTTAACCGAGGTCTGTATTCAGGTTATAACCTGACTCCACAGAATCTTCTTCTTGAGATCCCTGTATGGAAATGAGAATGAAGAAAGAGAAAAATCCTCTGAGGTTATAAACTTTCTGGCGCCCAGTAGAGGAGAGAGGGAGAGAACAAGAACTGTTCTTCTCCCCCCCAGGTCAATCCACACCCCCCCCACACACATAAAGTCAAACATAGGCAGCCCCGAGATGCCTGAGCTCCATTTCCTGCTCTGGTCCCTGAGTGATTGCTTATACAAATCCCAGCAGCACCCCGAGGATACAGCAAGAGTTCAGCTCCCCGGGATGTGCCACAGCACAGGATCTCCCCAGATGTCTTCACAGGAAAAGGAAAGTGCCAATTCAAGTCTACTCAGGCCATAAAGAAAGCTGCGTGACGCTTTCATGCATCTGGATGCATTTCTCCCTCTTAAGGGATAGAAATAACACTAGTTCTCCTTCTTCTGCTTTTATACCTATACTCCTTCATTTTTTCATTTTTCTTACAATTTCATGAGGGCAATTTTGAATTTTTTTAAAGAAAAAATGAAAGGAAATCCAAAGAAAACTGAAAGAATCTGAAAACTTTCAAGTTTCTTCCTCTCCGCCTTCCCAAACTCTCGTCTCCCACTCACACTTTGGTTTGAGTTGTGACATTACAGATTCCTGATGAGATTTCCCACTGTATTAACTTTTGCATCAAACATTCTTAAGTGGTTGCATTCCCTGCATGTCAGAGTAGAGCACAAACACTATAAGCCTCATCCAAAGGCTCAGAGCCCTGGCGTTCAAGTTTAGAACTTTATTTTTCATTTAAATGACCAAATAAATTTTTGTCCCTCATTTACAAGGAAGCTCCTTCATGCATTTACATTTGCACAAATCTACAAAAAGTCCAAGATGACAGCTTTCTGGATGTTAATTCCAAAGCCCAAGGCCCTAGGGAATCCCACCACAGCACAAGCAGGGGGCCATACACGTGCCAGGAGATTAAGTACAAAAAAACCTACTACCTATAGCTGGAAATACATTTCAACTAAGTTAGCATTTAGAGGATTTCCTTTGCAGATGTACCTGCTTAAGGAAATCTGCTTTTTCCAAAGAGAGCAGGCTATTGCTCTATCAGATGTAAAGACATCCCTTGCCACTGCCCCTGCCTCCGACATCAAGAGTCTCACAGCAGCTCTTGCATGATTAACAGAGCCATGAAGTAATGGCTGGTCTTAAGACTGCCTTAATTAACCCTGATTCCCCTCACCCCTTCTTTTACCTTTGTGATCCACAGATCTGAGAAAGCACTTCCAATCCCTTTCCACACCTTCAGAAGTCTCTTTAAAAGCTGGCAGCTGGTAGTGTCGCTCTCCTCAAATTAATCTAAGTAGCTTCATGGGGATATCCGGCACTCGGTCTTGTGACACCAATGGCCTCATTACTGCAGGACTGAACTTGCCACAGCCAAGTGCAATTTTAGGAGAAACCACCCTCAACCTCTGAAGCACCTCTCTCTGTCGCAAGGACACAAAGCTACACAACACGGAGCGAACCACCTTCCCCCTCCTCAATCTCTGCGATAGTTGCTCAAGTAGGAAAAAGCTCACAGATCTCTTCCCCCTCTCTTCATCAAAGCAGAAGGGAGCAGGATACATATTTTGCTCCTTGCACATAGCTGAACGGAGAAAAAGCATCAGTTGGATCCGCGCAGCTCAAACCCACTGCTGACAGCAAGAACGCTGCTCTTTTTCTCAACATGAGACAACCACAGCCTGGGAGATTAATATTCAGACAACAGTTAACCAGTGAAGCTACACACTAAGGGGCACTTACCTAACTGCTTATCCCCTGCATCAATAAATACCAGAGGTTATACATCCCCCACGACAGATGGATTTTTTCCATGAAAAGATTCATGTTATTCATTTAGTCACACATTCCTTCAACTTGTTAAATTCTGTGAGGCTCTTACACAGATGCATACAAATATGCCATTCATACATCAACAAAGGACTAAAGCAATTACAGAGTGTTTTTAAATGTTATAGCACACGCTGTATTATGCAAGTGAGGAACAATATATCAATCTCACTGTTCTCCTGCTTGACTATAAATGTAGTATCTGTATAATCCAACCATTCATATCGCAGACAAATATTGTAACTACTTACTTTGTGTATGTTGCTCTGCAATACCTTACAGCAGGATGACATCACTTAAAACAAATGGCACAGTACAGGCATTTATAAAGACCAGCCCTGGAATATGTACATATAGCACAGTTTGGAGAACCGTTCTTAACATAAACTGCAGGACATGTATGGGAAGATCACCTGCCAAATCATCTCAGGGGAAAGGAGCAGGAGTACTGCAGATCATTAGATATGACATACTCATCACCGTTATGGCTGTGAAGAAAATAAGGGAAGAGGAACTGTCGCACGAGATGCTGCAGAAAGAACTCAGTATCATATATAGGCAAAAGCAAACAAAAAAGAACCACCCAATGTTCAAAGAATCCCAATTAAGCTAAAAAATCAAGCGCTTGAAAGTTCAAGAATGTCAGATTTATGGTTTTCTGTTGCACTTGCATTTTCTACTCATTGTGCAGTCATCTTCTGTACTACATAAAGATAACCTACCCGTCTCACCACTTTATTTACACAAACACACAGAATTATCTCAAGTACTTCTTTGTTCACATTTTCAGTGTACCGTTATCGGGTCCACTGAATTTATTCTGCATTTACTACTAATTGACATGAATGTCTCATATTCACCAACTTAATGATCATCTAAGGACTTTCAGAGATAAGGAAAGAAACAAACGTAAAAAAGACAAGCACAATCTCAGAAGCATTTCTTACTTTCTGTTTTCTTTTCTCTCTCTCAAGTGGATTGGAACTGAAGTAGAGTAAGGATTTACTAAAGACACTCACTGTTCTGCTAAGATGAATCATTTCACCTCACTCTCAAACCTAAATAGCAATATGTTAGCGGGTGGAGAGAACAGATAACAGGCATCTAATCTGCCAAATGCTGCATCCACAGAGGCCCATTTATCTAACCCACGTGGTGTTTGGTGAAAATCTGGACAGATTGCTACGCCCTCAGAGAAGATCGCCTTTGTATCAGATGTGACCTTGCAATTTCTGAAACACCAGGTTTAAGTTTCAAGTACTGAACATTGGGGTATAAAATACTGAGCTCTGAGGTAACATGAAAAATTGATTCACAGAGATGCGTATTATATGAAAAAAAAAAATCTCATTGGTCATTTAGGAGCCATTACTACCATTACCTCATGAAGGTGATTAACCTCTTCCAAAAATACCGGGTTTATAGATTGGGACCCATTTTATTTCATATTTTAGTTAATGACCTTGGGATGAAAATAAAGATGCACTAATGCAGTTTGTTAAGACTACAAAGTCAGGAGGCAGATTCTTCCTAGAGGAGGAGGATTTGAATGTTCTATCGGGGGAAATGCATGATCTTGAAGACCCCCAAAACAGAACTGGGTTGAAAATAACAGTCCAAAGGGCACATGGGACTAATAACAAGAATTCCTGATATATACTGGGAGCTCATTAGTTGGAAATAGCAGCCTATTTTAGTCAGTCACAGGATGACTATGAGCCACTTAATTGAATCTGACCATGAAAAGGGCAAGGTAAGGTATTTTTTGCAAAGAAGAGGTAGTATTCACACCATTGTATAGCCTGTACCAAGACCTTATCTGAAGTATTTTGTATAATTCCAGTTATACGTGTTAAAAAAAAAGATTAATTCAAATTTGAACAGGTGGTGAACAGGATTATTACAGAGATCAAACACAAACCTATCTTATGGGAGGAGAGTGAAGGGACTTGGTTTTTTTCTGCTGAAAAATGAAGCCCGGGAAGAAAGATGATTGCTTGCAGCAAATGCACTGGAGGCAAAAGATTTGTCAAATCTATGAGAGAATGCTGGTGTTAGAACAAATGGGTAGAAAATGGTCATGAATAAATTAAGGATGGAAACTGGAAGAAGGTTTGTAATCACCATTACAGGAGCGTAGTCCTACAGCAACCTTCTGAACGCAGAGATTGGGGAAACAAAATCTAATAGATGGAACCTAACCAGTCTGTGAAAAAGACTGTATAATGTTGCATGCCATGGCAGAGGGCTGGATTTGGTGGCCTCTAAAGTGCTTTAAAATCCAATGTTTCTATTGGCTTAGCTGAAAGCCCTCATGTCTCTGAAGAGCTGTTTGCAGATACGAGCACCACAGCCACCACAGCCCATATAGTGATTGAATTGATTTTAAACAGCCCTTTTCATTCTGAACTATATTTATACTTCAAAATAGCCCCTTGTAAAACCTTAATGAGGCACAATTGCTCAGTCATACTTTCAGTACCCACAGCAGAATTACAGTCATGAAGTTCAAGATCCCATTCGGTGTCACAAGCTATCTACGTCTAAAGCGTACAAGTTGGAACTGCTCTGCATCTAGTGGGTACGTTTGGCTTTTAAATCTGGTGTCTTGTTTGAAGTAGCTGGCCCATCTCAGGAAAAATTAAGACCATAAAAGAGAAGTCATCTTAAACTGTAAAAGGGAGGATGCTAATAGCTTGGACAGTGACCTCTGGGTATTTATTCTCTAATTAATTGTTTACTAAATGAAGCCTCTAAATAAACCAAAAGTGGGAGAAAAAAGAATCTCTCCCAGCATGATATATGATAAGCAATAATTCCATATTAAATCATTATTATCAGTCTCCTCTTGCTTAACCAATTACAGCAGGCGCACTTAGAAGCTTTCATAATCCAAGCTAAGCAATCTATATATAACTAAAATTTGATGAATGCCAATTTCCAGTACTATTCCTTTTTCTCTTACTAACACAGCTTTTTGTGATTTTCTATGTTTCTGCTATATAAAAGTTCTTCCAGATAAAATACGGTATCTCAAGATAGAAACAGTTTCACACAATTGTTGAATTGAGTCATTTGCTCAGTTATGAGTTATAATATGGGAGGGAGAAAGAAGCTTCATGACCTCCTGTAATATTAAGACTTCTAAATGAGCATTTCCATAATGTTGACTGAACCTTCTAAGTATTTAAAGATGTGAACAGTTAATACCACAATGTTTAAAAGGCATCAGTTAGTCAATGTTCAAACTCAGACACCATCAGAGAACTGCCACCTCACGTAGAAGAAGATTCACGGCAGCCTAAGTAATTTCTCAGACACATGGCTCTACGAAACAGTTGTTTGAACTGTTGTGCTGTCTGTACAACACTTACATAAACACAATGGGAGAAGATAAGCACTCAATAATTTAGTTCAACAACAATATAATTCCTTCTAAAATAGCTTGTTGGAAACACTCTGATTTTAACTCTGTGGAAAAAGCTTGTCATCCCATTATTAAGGCCTGCCAGAATAAAGTAAATAACGACACAAAGGCTAGAGTTCTCAGTATTAATCCAAGTGTAAATTTTCAGAAAACTAATCTCTACTCAAAGAGTAACTCCTCTTTGTCAGAGGAAAATACAGCATTTTTCATACAGCACAAAACATTTTGATTCCTGTTCTAAGTGTAAAGTAAAGCTATTCAGTCAAGGCCAGCCGGTAACCCCAGAATGCAAAGTCACGTCACGCAGCTTCTGAATGCGCTTTGAAGGCACATTTGGAGCTTTATCCAAAACAGAACTGCGTATACACAGCCTGTGACTCTCTTACTGGGAAGGCTAATGTTTCCATTCATCAGAATACAGTAAAACATTTTAAAATACTAAATTACTAAACAAATATTAAAAATACAGCTAAATAATATGTAATTTCTTGATAGATGAAGCCTTCAAGGACTCTCTGAACCAAGGGCATGTGTCTCTTAAAAAAGGAGACAAAACACATCAGCTAATTTTTGTATACAATCCAGTGCCCAATATGAGTATTTCTATATGTTAAAAGATCTGTATATATGGTGAAGTTTCATAATACACATAGGGATGTGTAGATGGCTCTGATTCTGAAGAATCGGGTTTACTTTTAACTAATGAGGTCAAATTGTTACATCGGAAAAAATACAATTAACTTCACTAGATTTGCTCAACTAAGGAAACTACGGGATCATGCCAAATACATGCGTGTCTATAAAAAATTAAACTGTGAACTGACAGTAGCAGAGGTTCACCCTAAATTCCAAATTACTTTGCAATTGCAAGGATCGAGTGCTACCCCTACAACCATTACAGTTTTGCCAAACTCTCTCGGCAACTTACTAATAAAGACACAACATACGTTCACTTGACACAGCAGTTGATGAAAATACTAACGGTATTCTGCTTACTTATTAAAAAAAACACTCTGGCTCTTCAGGTGAGTTGGATTTTATGAAACTGAGTTATCACAATGTTATTTTGCAGTTTACAATTTACATTAAAGGATCGCTTTATATTTAAAGACTACCCAAAAATGAGTTGTTATGTGAACAGTGGATATAAAGAAAACTTGACCCTTCCTGATATGTCTTATATCCTCCAAAACTGTTGCCACAATAATCTAATGTCCCGTCAGATGTCCTCCACGACTGCTCTCTCCTTCAATGCAGTACTATCAGCATCTCCCCACTACTCCTCAACCCGCCTACCTTACACCTTCCAGCTTTTTTCCATTTTCTTCCAGGTGATTTTGGGCAGGAGTATCTGCACAGATAAGCTAGATATTGAATGTGGGCCAAATTAATTTGAATTTCTCAAGTTGATGCTGTGGACCTTCCCCAAGCAGAAGAGTGGGGGGAGAAGTGGTGAGAAAAGCTCGACAGCAGCTCTGCTGAACTGGTGCTTTTCATGAAACTTGTAAAACAGACTAATGAGCGTATGGAGAGGCAGCAAAATAGTGTACATCTCACTCAATGAGAAAAATTGACTATACGGTTTACAATTGTCCAGCCCAAGTCAAGGAAGCAGAAGAATTTCTAAGAATGGTATGCTGTATTTATTTTTTCATTTCTGGTAAAAATTACTTAACCCTGACAACTTAATTTCCATTTATTTCTTATCTGTGCTCATTTTTTTCTTCTTCTCATGCCTGAGCTTTTTTCCCCCTCTTTAATTTTAAGGCACAGCAGGGTTCCTGCTCGGTTCCTAATAGCTCTCACTGACAAAAGAACACATGCCCATAATACAATAGTGAAAAAATGACAAGCAGAACACAACCAAACCAAAGCAAACCAGCACCCAAACACGCACACGTATCAGCTGGGGAATTGTCGCCAACTTCAGTTGCTGCTAGCTTTTTCTTTGGCAGCTTTCTGTTCCCCTGAAAAGCTCCAACCTCATTTAAAACCTGGCTGAATACGTTCAGCAGTAATTCCACTTTCTGTTAGTTTTAAGTAGCTAACAACAGGATGATTCCATACAGATGCCTGGAAATTCTACAGTGGCCCAAGGCATGATGCTTGATTCACTTGAGGAATTGGTCCCGGAAGAGTCAAGTTCAAATCCCTAAGACAGCGATGCCCCAAACAAATTAAGAGAGGCAAAAGGACACTCCTTCATTATACCACAGGCAAGTAAGGCCCTAAAAGAGCTTCTAGGGCAGCTGCACTGCAGAAGAGAGGATTTTTCTATAGAGGAAGATTCTCTGACTGCTCTAGAAACTTTTAGTCCTGCTGTTGTGTTTATGCAGTACAATATAGCTACAGTAGATCAGCCTAGTTTCTATATTCTGCCACTATATTACTATATACCTACACTACACAAAGAGCTGGGGAGTTATATTGCAGTATTACAGACTGACATACAAAACACAAATACATGTTTCTATGTGAAATGCATCTATACCAGTAACAAATTTCATGGTGCATCGTCTACACCAGCCATTTCTCAGTCAACCATTATAAAAGCACAGATTTAGATCAACTTGAAACACCTGTACTTGAAATTCCCTGCCAGCAGCAAGCTGGTAACATAAGAGGAAAGGAGTCTTTCATATTAATAAACAATGTAATGGAACTGAGACAATGTGTGGCTATTGTCCTTTCAAGTTGCTTTGAGAACATCTACATAAATTAAATGCTCCTTTTTTCATTATCAAATCTCTGAGGTTATGATGTGCTGTATTTTATTAGTTCAGCAGTCTCATTCAAGTAGTAGCTATCTAACACGATCCTTGCAATTAGTACCTTATGTACATTCTTGAACCAAATTCCTCCTCTGGGATTTAAAGAAAACCCAGGGTCTCATTTGAGTCTCTCTTGTAATTCAGCTACACGCTACACTTTTACAGCTATGCAAATTAGCTTCAAGGAAAACTGTGATGTACAGCAAAGGAAGAAAATTAAAATCCTGCAGGAGAGAAAATATTTAAAATTTCCTTTACATTTTTTCTTTTGTTTAGCTAATCCCTAAAGGCATTAGGGCAGCATGTTCCATCTTGATCGTCCCTGTAGAATCATGTACTGTTGAGCATAACTACAAATGTGATGCTTTGAGCAGCCAGATAATGGTTTTTAATTGGCTCATCATTGTAGCTTCAGCCCAAAAGCACAAAAATGAATTTAGAACCAATATTAACAGGTGATAATTAAATTATGGGGTCTGCATGCTTAATATATTGGAATAAGGCAGACGAGGCAACTAAGACCATTAACTTTAATAATGGAAATTGGTATCTACCTTAAGTAGTATTTTATAGCACATTAGCAATGGTTGATTAGTGTTAAATCATAAAGTAAATTTTGTTTTCTTACTAAAGCTTTTTTCCACTTATTCTACTCTGTACCCATGTATTTAGCGTGCACGCTAAACTAAGGATGCCCATTTAAACCATTGGGTAAATGAGCAAAACCCACAAATAAACCAGCTAACTGATTCATTGTGATGACTTGAGTAGTTTATTTGTTACTTGAGTAAGTTATTTACTACCCCTTCATATTAAAGCATATGTAAATTGAACAAAGAGTACAGTGGGAAACTGTATCAAATAGTTTTAGTAAAAGTATTCATCGTTAAGTCAGCAAGGTCAGTAACCCAGATTTCCCATTTTCCCTTGGTGAAGCAGAACTACCTGGGTGCACTGTTCTTACCACTGTAAGAAACGATCCCATGTACAGATTAACCCTTCACTTCCTTAGAGCAACAGAACCAAACTTTGATGATGTCTCAGCATCACCTGAACTCAACAAAAATAAGTGTGCTGTTTTCTCTTTTTTCCGGTGTTCTTTTCCATGCCTTTACACCTGAGGAAAGAAGCAGGCTTTGAGCTTTCCTATCTTCTTTAGACGGGCACTCCACTATACATCTTCACCTTCACCCTCTTGTCCATTCAATTTACCTTATCTAATGTAGCCCTATCTCCTCAATCTTGCAAAACTCTGTATCATCACCTATTCTGAGTCTCCCATGACTGCGGTCTCCAAATTAAAGCTTTCATTCTGCTTGCCTTTCTGCTGCTACCTACACTCTTTTGTCTTTTCTGCAGTCTATCCCGTCAACTCATTCTTTCCCTTTACACCAGAGTGCTAGGGTTCCTTCTTCTACTTCTATGTCTGCCTCTTCGGCTTGAGCTTAGCCATCACCTTCCCCTGTTTCCACTCCTACTTACAGAGTGCAAGCTATCAAGTGCTTTAGGAAACTTAGTTTTTCTGTCAGACTTCTCTCCATTTGTGAAGTCTCTCACTTCTGCTTCCCTCTTCTTGCTTGAGCTTAGTTTTGATGAGCACTTGTACCTTCCATGCTATTAAGGATTACCCACATTCAGCCTCCATCTGAAATAACCTTCTGCAAAACCTAGCCATTCATTCTCTGTTACTTTCTTTTCCTGCCTTTTAACTTTTTCTAACATCTTTCATCTGGGTGGACATACATGAATTCCCTTCCTCCCTATAAAAAACAACATAAAAATGGTCCATGAACCCATAGAGTGAAGCAGCCATAAAGGTACTACAAAGCTACCCATTCCCACTACTGGATCCAGGAACATCCATCAATTAAGTCATGGAGGAGAAATATGGAGGTGTAACCACTTGTTTAGGCAGCTATGTATGAATTCGGAAGCCTGGGTACCTAGCTCTTTGAATGAAAGCACCTATTAAGTCTGAAGGACTGAAATTATCTGCAGACCGTGAACCACAAGGTTATCACTGGCCCTCAGGGAATATGTTCCATAACTCTTTTCAAAGGTGCATGGTTTATTAACACATACTCTTAATATCCTAAGTACTGAAGTCAGACTTCATGTAAAATGCAGAAGCCGGAGGTAAGGACGTGGAAATGGCACTTCAGAATACGAAAATCAAAATCTTAAAGCAATTACCTAGAAGTCAAATGTGATCCACACAAGTTTCTTATGACATCATTGCCACCCTACTGTTGTTAATGTCAAATTCCAATGGAGTGCCATTAAGCAACTGAACAAAGACTGAGCAAAGATTAAACAACTGAACTAAAGAAACAATGATTCCTCAAAAAACTCCAATAACTCATTTCAAACTGGAAGTCAAATTTTATACCCAAACAACATGAAATTGTTGCAACCCCTGTGATTTTCACCGAAAACAAAGTGAACCAAATGCTTAATATGCTTGATGCAGCTGTGGTGAAGGCTAAAAGTAGAACAGATCTTGAATGAAAATGACGTTTGTTGGTTATATGAGAAAAGTTAAGACACACATATGTGATGGTAACACACCCGCGTGGCTATAAATGGTTACGCTCCTCCCAATGAATGGTACGGCTAAGGTTTTACCATATATGAGCCCAGAGATACTGCTTTATTTTAATGTAGATCATTCCAAGGGAGTGCTCATAATACCTCTGTTTTGTACCACCATTTATCATATTTATAACACATATTTTGCAGACAATCTATTTTAGATCTGTGTTAGAGAGATTTACTTTTTTATTGATAATATTTCTTATATATCTACATGTAAAGCCACTTGATTTTATTATCATGAGTTCAACTTTATAGGCCTTAAAGGGAGAATAAAATTATAATGAATACATTTCAATAACCTATGAAAATTATTAAAATATATTCCCTATAAGTCATGGTACTACAGTTTTAACATCCAGTAACTCAGAACCTACCATGAATTGAAAAGAATGTCATGCAATACCAGAAAACAGAATTTTCAGCTCTATTGATTAAGCTTTTAATGGCTTACAAAACACTGGCTCTTACACCACTGAGTAAGGCAAAATAAGACAAAAGCATTTTAGATTTTTTTTTTTCCAAAATGCATATGGTGCAGGGGAAAACAAATGCTCCTATTTTAGAGGGTGATACTTCCACAGAACACCAAGTCCAAATCAAAACGAAAAGTGGCAAGAATGAAGGTGAGGCAGTCAAACATGCATTGTAAATGAAATTTATCTCATCGTTCCACGGTCTGTCACAAAAATCCCACTGTCAAACATACAATGTATGCACAAAGCATACCCCACGTGCTGAGTATCCTCCAAAACCACAGCAATACTCAACACTGAGATGGCATTTGCATTCAACATGCAGAGAAACACAGCAGAGAAAATTAATTCTAAAAAAGTATTTACGTATTTTTCAAAATGAGCCAGTAAAAGCTTGGAAACAATGTCCATTAAAGAACCTCCAGCTACTGTTCAAGAAATTCCTTTGAACTTCCAGCAGCAGGACTGAAATATCTTTCAATGAAACTACTCTGTAGTCACTGTACCATTCACACGCAGAGTATCTTACATGCAACCATGGTCTTTTCTGACCCAGTAAGAAATAACAGGGCCAGTAATACTTATGTGAAGTGACAGCAACACAGAACTCACTGAATTCTTCTGTAGTTTTCATTGATTTTGACAGCAGTGTCATCTATGCTACTGAGATAGAGACATATCTAGTTGTTGCATGGTTTTTTAAAATGCAGTTTTATTCTCACTTTATAGAAGTCTTAAACACACAATGTTCAACCCAGCATTGCCAACTCCAAGTACTCAAATAAAAAAGATAAAATAACAACATGTATTCAGAATTCCATTTATTAAACTTCACTACTAACTTTTAGGAAGACGTTCTTTTGGTTTACACAAAACCATAGAAATTAGACATCTTACTCTTCTTAAATAAAGACTGAGTTTTTGACACGTGTACGTATCTCCTAAAGCACTGCACATACATGCACACGCACAAGAAGTACGAGAGTCCCAATGAAACATAAAGATTTGTCAACATTGTATACACATGCATACATCTTCCCCGAAGGGAAAATGTATAATGAAGCTAAATAGTAGCAGAGCTTAAAAAAATAGTTAAAAAAAAAAAGGTCAGGAGTTGTGGTAAGCAAGATCAAAGCAATAACAAATCAAGCGTCAAATAATGAGGAGTGAAATGTTGTCACTTCCGAAGTCCAGCAAACGTGCTTCCTCTCAAACGCTGCGGCAACAGAGTCTCAGGTTGTTCACAGATTCATCTAATTGAACACACTCTTTGGGCTTGCTGTTCAGAAAATATGCTTTTAATTTAGATTCACCTCTGGTGAAATGCCACATTCAGAATTACATTTCATCTACGTCTGGAACTCACAAAAATGGAAAGAGCCCAGGCAGACCTCTGATTGCATGGAAGTACCCGTGAGCAGGGGCCACACTTGACCACTCATGAAAACAGAACGCGGGATACTCCATTTGCCTTTTCAGGGGACCAAGGAGTGCTACTAATCAGCTCCAAAAGCCCTTTTATTTTTGACGTCTTTATTGCAGATTCCTCTTCACAGGTTCTTCCATGCAACATTGCAAAGAATCCCGAGAGATCCCAAACCTCCTGCATGGCCCCAAGGCAGCAAATGCTGGAGCAAACAAAACCTAGCAGGGAAGAGTGAGCAGCTACAAGGAGATCAGAGTAGCAAAGAGAAGAAGAGCTGAAGTGTGTATTTAGCTAAACAGTTCACAGATAAAGTATCATAGAAGGAATTCAAGGCTACATGTCTCACCGGCTTTTGTTGAATCAATGGATCTTGCTGTACAGAGCAAATTATTTCCTCTGTGCAGCTTTTTACTTCAGCTCTTAATAATCTGAGACTCGTATTCCTCTTCTATTATTACCTAATATTACTATTATTGATTTATATAGCACTGCCAGACAGAGAATTTAACAGACGGAGCTGATTTCAATAAAAGCTTTTATTAAAATGACAGTATATAATTATAAAATAAAATTGAAGTTTTAATTTTAAGACATTAAACAAATGGAAAATGAAGAATTCATATTTATGAAAAGGAGGAGATTGCAGTTAATACACAAAACCTTTACAAATCATTACACTCATAAATTTAGAAACAGAGAATCCCTGGCAGCAAAATGTGTGAAGACAGAATGTTTATTTATTAGTGTTATTTTTAAAAGGATGTTCCAAGTCAAATTCGACAGCTTGTTTACAGTGGGGTCCTGCCCAAGGGTGGCTTAAAAGATATTAAACAGGCATACAACCAGAATATCATGTTACTGTACAAGAGACAAGGTTGCCTGTGGCTTGATTTTACCGTGACTGCTTTAGCAATTTCTTACTTATTTTTCATGAAGCACTAATCTGTTCTAGCTTTCCCTCCCTCCGAAAAGAAAAAGAAATCCAAGACAAAACTCTTCACATATATAAATATATATAAAATGTAATCCTAGAATCAACAGAATATATACACACACTTATATTTCTGTATGAATGAACTAATGGGATGACGCACAGTATCTATGCCAAGTGTTGCTACTCTTTCCAGGTGTTGGCTTTCTTCACAGAACATTAGCTTTTTCATATCTCTAATAATTTTAAGAAAAACCAAGATTTTTTTCATATTTCTCCATTTTCAAAATGGGTCTTAAAAGGATGATGATTTCCTTACAGAATAGTAAGTGTTTGGTAGTCCTTCGCACCATATAGGTTTGGAAATGGAACAGCTTTGAGAAGGGATGAATTTCCAGCAGGCAGTACTCTTGGTAACATCACATAGGTGAGGGTTAATTTGGAAATACAGCAGCTGTTTCTGAGGCTGGGAACATCAACTTGGAAACTCAGAGTGGGCTAATGGGAAACTACCATGGCAAACCTGAAAGAATTACTTTCTTTTAGAAAAACTTGTCTTCAAGGAATATTTAAGTCATTACCCAGATATTTTCCCTATTTTACAAAAAAGCGGTTTTCTTGAGCTCTAACACCGTTAAGATTCTCAATAGGAGAAAGAAAAATGACTTTGTAGAAGATACCTCCCTGACTCCAGGATCTCCAATCTAAACTGGCCTCAACTTTAATTATTTTAAAGCTGCAGCTTCTGCACAGTGTTTGGCTGAGCAGAGCTTACTAGAGGCTGATTATTAAAATCCCACAATATTTCCCCAGCATCATGAATGCTTCATCCCAACATCATGCCACAGGCTTGCCGAACCTTTGGACAAGACACAGGCAAAATATTATGGCACAGTGGGTAAGTTTAATGTTAGTACTGTCTAATTTTTTGAGGCATGGTTAGGCAAAATCAAAATTCAGTTCATGTAGATGATGTTCCATGTGACACGTGCCAGGTAACTGTTGTGTGCACATATGGTGCATGTAGCTACAACAGTCAAAATGGGGCTGGACCACAGAAGAGAAAAAGTGGAAAGGAAATCAAGTATCATAACTTCTAACCCACCACACCAGAATTTCCTCTTTTACTACTGCCTGTGTCTACGGAAATAATAGATGTGATATACGCAACACAAATCTCCACATGGCTTGAAAATGTAATACTTATATGAAGCCATAGACAGTGCAGATTATACTAAAAGATAGGTAGTAATAAATGCTTTGCATATAAGGACTAAACTGAAAACTTTTCTGACAAAATTTTGCCCTAAATTACTTTCTAATCAGCATCACTGAAGTAAATGGGAATACACAGGTATAACTGAAGCATAATCTAGCCCCTTGTAGCTATGTTTGGGTTTCTAATTTGAAGCAGAATCTAATTTGCAATATTAAAATAGCGTTATCAGTCATTTATGAAACATAACAATAAATTTATCACTCCCCCAACCCAATAATAATGTTTACCAAAGAATTAGACAGTCCAAGTTTAAAAAATGAGTTTTGCATCCTAGATCAATTTGTCAAGATGGTAATTTCTACTTTGACAATAACAAAGAGCTTTCCTGAATTACCATTTAATGTTGTTATTTAGATGGGGCAATCTTTTACATTGCACTGGAAATTTACATTGAAAACATGGCCTGACATGCCTCCATTTCAATGGTATGCTGGCACTAGTTCTCATTTTTTCCTTTCTTTTTTGTTGCTGCCTCCAGTTTGCCAGTACAGGGAACTGATCTAGTTCAAAAATAACCTTATTAATTTTTTTTTTTTTCCTGTAACTTGGCTCAGGTCCCTGATCTGGTTCATTGCATGGCTGCACAAATACTTCCACCAACACAACCAAGGAGCTACAAGGGCTGTATAAGCCTGAACTGCAGCCAAAACCAATTACATGTCAAACTGTGGTCTACGTTTGAGCAGACAATTTTAATGTACTAGATGTAAAGGATGTTGAGAGGTCTGTAAATGTTACAATTACATAGCTAGCTGATAATATTGATTTATGTTGTCCGCTGTCAGAAAAGTGTAAGGGGTTAATTCAAGTGCATTATTTAAAGGAGGTGGGCACAAGAGCTTCATATGGGCCCATTTGAGAAAGCAGATGTCACTGAGTGTTAAGTTTTACAACCGTAAATGTTTCATATATATGAACTTTTCAGGTCTGGCTGAGTTCTAATATAGACCATGCCAGAAGAACCCCAGCAGCAAGGACCTGTACAAAGACTTTGAGAATGAATAAAATGCCCAGCCTTCAGAGACAATACTAGGAGGCAGTGAACAGCATGGCATTGGAGAAGAATGACACCTCTCCCAATACTTTTTGCCTTTTTTGCTCAACTACATTTCTAAACTGCTCTCCTAAATCTTTTGTGAGCAAGAACCCAGGGTAGAAAAGTGACCCTTTACTAAACTAACTCAAAAAAACCCCGAAAGCAAGCTCATGCCTTACTACCAGGTACTGAAGAATCCACACAAAGAAGAGAGTTGGTTAATGTTGCTACCTACTGTCCTTCTGTCACTCACTTCTCTGACATCAAATCCTCATCTGAAAATAAAGAACACAAAGAGAATTACTTGCTCTTCTCCATGTTTGTTCCTCAGCAATTCTTCTGGTGTGCACCTACCATTGGGTCTAAATTGGGTCTAAACTCTTCTATGGAGGAGTTTCATAAAGGTTAACTTCAGTGTACAAAGACTAGTTTTCCTTTTCAATTAGTGGTTAAGGACCTCAAGAGAACAATTAATTTAGACACCTGGCCTCTGAAATTGCCTTTTGGATGTATCTCTCTTTTCACTTGTTCTAGAGAAACACCAAAGGATAACCTACCTGAGGAAGGCTATCCACTAGTTCTACCCATCACTGTGTCACCATGTGCCCCGTTATGGAGCAAGTGTAGTCAGAAGTCCCAACAGCCTAGCAGTCACAGTTCGCACTTCAAAATAATCTTAAGGCCCAAACTGACAGGAAAGAAATCACAGGATCCTTCCCCTTGAAAAAGAGAACAGCCTCTTCTCTGCAGAGAGAACAATGTATGGCTGCTCTGTGAATCGCAGGACGCTCAGCAAGTCCATGCAGGTGGCTGCGCAGTGAGCTAAGGGCATGAAATCACAACGCACGTACAATGTGAAGTGTCAGGAAATTTGCAAATTCTCAACCTCCACTACTGCGCCTGGGCCCCAACGCCCCGTGAACCCAACGCGACACGGAGCCGGTGCAACGTGTATTGCCGCTCCAACGCCGCCTACTCTGGCAGTACAATCCTGTGCTTCGACACTATCTGCTCACGTCACAGCTGACGGCTTTAGGGTCTAGATATTGTTAACTGCAATTGCTGTGTTGGCTGCATGTGACAGAAACGGATCTGAACGTAGTTTTTTCACTTTATAAATTCTATCTGTAGTGTGCTTTTGAAAGATAGTATTTCCTTAATCTAAAATGATCACAGGTAGTACATTACATATCTGTTAGTTTCAAACGTGAGAGCCAAGATTCATGACACCATAGTTTAATGCTGCTCTTATCAGAAACCTGCAGAGATTAGAAACTGTAAGAAAAACATTGATGGACGTTTTCAGGCTTTCTGGATTAGTTTGGAGTTAACCACTGGTGGCTTGCTTTCTTTGACAACTCTTTTGTAATTGGGCACAGATGGATGAAAATACACTACAAACACAGTGAGATTTTCTTTAATCATTAATTTTCACTTAATTTGCCAGATGGCTTTGGTTTCTAGTGTATGCTTTATTTGCTGTTGTGTCATTTGCAGGGTAAGTTTTACTTTTTTTGGTTAAAGTTTTATGTCTCCCCAAACCCTTATTTTATTATTGTCTTCTGATCTCTTTCTAAAACCTGAAGAAGACAAATTTGTGTATTCGATTATCTTACTCTTAATTTCTTGTAAGTACTTAAGTTTTCCCTCTCAGAAACAGACGACTTTTACATTATCAATAAAGTTTTAATATTAAAATGCAGTATGCTACTTTCCTAAGCTCACATGTAAAATATGACTCTAAACGTAGCCTGATTTTTAAAGCATACATGCCTTTCCTATTTGTATATATGTATTGCTTGTGAGAATGGGGCATTTTCATTCACACATTTGCATCACTTTTCCTAGGTACTCTTTTCTCTGCCCTGCCTCACTATAATTGCTGAATTCACATCCCTTTGTGAAAGTATTTGAATGGAAAAATTAAATACTCTGCTCAGAAAAAAAAAGTGTTTCTTAAACCTGCACTTATTCCACAGTTAGAAGCGACTTCAGAAATAATTTATGTTGCATGTCAATTAATTTCCTGAGGCTTTGCTCATTCTTCACATAAGCAAAAGTGCTCCTTTATAAGCTTTTCATTAAAAGTCCTTTACTTTAACCAGCATGACAAGATGCCGCTGTTCTTTTGGTTAAAAAGGGAGATGGATGTTTAAGTGAGTGGAAGACTTTTCCTGATGTTGATCTATGTGTCTTAGAGTCTCTTAGTCTTTTTATAGCCCAAGATTTACTCTGAGCTATATGTTGCCATACTTCCCTGCAGGACGATGTCTGGTTCTGTGAGAAATGTGCTGGACACCAGAGAGGGCAGCACGTGGAGTGAAGAGTTTCTCATCATAGGTGAAAGCAGCAGAATCTTTTAAGAATGGGCAAGTCTCTGATAAGCAAAAGGACTAAAGAAAATGCTAAATTTGAATCTGCGCATTTTCCTGCAATGGGGTTCTCCTCTGCATTTATACAACCTTGGTTTGTTCTTAGCAACTCTTCCTTCAATGTGGCACTGATGAGATTATGTCTGAAGGTCTTTGTTATGCTTTCAGCTGATACACTGGATGTAACATTATTCTGAACTGATGAATGAAGGCAGAAAGAAGAATGGAGAAAGTGTTAAACGGATATGAAATGGAATATTCAGAAAACAGCCCCAGGCAATCAGAACAGGGCAGGGATGAGTGAACAAAAGAACAAGGTTATCTACTCTCATATGTTAAAAATTCTCAGGGGGCTCTGTGTCAACCTTTAGAAAAACAAATTAGAACAACACAGCAACAGAAACAAGAAAGGAAGAAAAGAAAAATTCCCCATTTCTTTCCTGTCTGCAAATGTTACTTCATCTTCCATTGCAGAATTGATGCCTTTACAAGAACAAAAGGAAATTAACAGGAGGTATAATTAGACTTTAAAACACTTAAACAGTTACAAAACTCTTTCTTTTTTTTTTTTTTTTCCCTAGAGAAAGATGATTCAAGTTTCTTAATATACGGTATTTAACTTAAATAATATAGGGAGCAATGCAGTTACAGCACAGGCTGGGAGCCAAGACTGTTTTTCACATAAAACTGGTAGGCAAAGTCATTCTGTAGAGCAGACTGCCTGGTTAGGAATATAGGCAGCTCTCAAAGTGAAGAAGAAATCTGAACAATATCAAAATATAGAGTGTGCATCTCCATTGAGATTCGTAAGGCTTTAGTGGAAATTCCCCTTTGATATACATTCATATTTATAGTAAGAAAACAAACTCTTTTCTTTGATGAGTTAGAATTACAACTATGAATGCAAGTTTCTATTGATTTTCACCCAATTCCTATTTTTTTCCTGTTTCTTTTTGACAGAAAATAAAACCACACCAAGAAACCCCTCCCAATATAATCATTAACAGTAAAATTCCAGGGAAATAATTCAAATTAATGCTTCCGTAAAATTCAAATAATACATCAGAAGTTTCTGAATGCCATTAAAAAAAAAAGAAAAGCACTTGTATGCAGAATCCAAATGCTACAGGCAGCTATATCAGTTGTACTAGTCAAACCATGTCCTGCAGAAAACACACTGGGTCCTGCTGACATCAATGGAAGCGCCACATGCAGAACTGAGAAGAGGTTTTGGCATCGGACTGCAGCTGATGGCAAATGTTTACGTCATTTTAGTTACATCTGATACATTCATGGCAGATATGGACTTCAAGGTACGTATACATCAAGAATAATGAGCGCTGGGTGTGACACTTCAAAGAGGGGGATTAATAAATACAAGAATTGCACAACTGAATTTAAGCAATTTGCCCTTTCTTTTCAATGAAGAGAGAAAATTTAAGGCTCGGCAAACTAACAGAATTTTTATTCAACTAATATTGGCTTTAAATAGAATGTGTTGTTAGCAATGGCATTTAAGAAAAGGGAAAAACCAGAGTTAGTGAGGCTTAAAAACAGCAAGGGAGTAGAATGTGTTCCAGTAAGAAAGCATATGAATCACAGAGAACTGCTTTCTGTTATAGCAACAAGATCAATTAGATCTGCAACAGCTGAAAACCATTAACTGCTGTTGGCTGCTGTTAGCGTAATGGGTTTTTTTCTGCTCAGTATTCTGGTGTCAGTTTATCACTTTACTACCCAAACAGTTCTGCCTGAAGCCCTGGTAATCTTAAATATAGAATTGTTAGGAACAAAAGAAAATCTCCCAGCATACAAATTGAAGTATTAAATATTACTAACCTGTTTACAGATTAAACACAGCTTCAGCTGCCAAAATTGTTCAGTACAGTGTCAGAGATGTCTTCGTTTTATGTTTTCATTTTTTATTTTGTGAGAGGCAGAGACGGTCGCCTAATGTTAGTCATGTTAATTAATTTCTAGCCAGACATATAAAGGGGGGGGGAATTGGGGCAAGAAAAGCTTCCCTAGAGCAGAAAGCAACAGCAGATCTTCTTGCTTCTCCCACTTTATGGAAAATAATCAAAATTCAGTTTGTGAGACTGCTGTTCTTCTCATTGTCCCAGGGTTCCTGCACTGCCCCCAAAGTTCTGTACCAACTGCGCTTGGTCCTTTTCTCTTTCAAATTAGCAACACATCACCTTCTCTAAAACCACCGGTTCTTTTTACATAGTTTATCTACAGCATAATTTATTAGTTTCTGACTTTCAGAAGAGAAAAATGGTATGTCTTTTTTTTATGCTTTCATTTAAATATTCGTAGCATAACATTCAAAGTGACAGGCAGTCTTCTAGATGAGGTTTGTTTTCCTCTGCTCATTAATGCCTCAACCTCAGGCACCATTATTTCTGTAACTTGTCAACTTGGTTTTCTCAGTTCAGTCCTACTCCCTTTCTTCATCATCTTGGTGGCTGCTTTTACAGCCTTTCAAATTGTTGGGTGGGAAATATCAGGAACACCACTGCTTACCCTGGGCTAAATTAATGCCTCCCATATGAGGAGCCATGTAAGCAAGTGTTGGGGTTGTTTTTTGAAGGAGGAGTAGGGGAAATGAAATGCCAACATTGATTTATGTTCACAGGATTCAATTGAGAGATAAGCCTGTCTGCTTCAAACAACGAGGTGTGGTGAAGAGATCCACAAGACAGTAGTGGACCAACAAGAAATGATTGCACAGGACATTCAGCCACGACGCTGACCTAGCTGGGGCCTGTGAAGTACACCAGAGCCCAACTTGGATTAAGAGGCAGTACAGCCAATGTTGGTGTGGTGCCACCCCGAAGCGAACAGGCTGTGTCTTTTTGGAGGACTCCTCAGTTGAGGTACCTACACTGCCTGCGGTTTTAGTGTTAAGTCACCAGCAGTTTGTACTGGTGCCCAGCATAGGTCTGCTTGGGTGAGAGTCCCCGCGGAAGAGTTATGTTTAACACCCCTATCTGCGCCCCGGGCACCAGTGAATTATGACTCCCTCTGACTACAGAGGCAATAAAAAGCTGTTTTCTTTATCGTCTTCATTGAAATTCTCCTCATCCTATCCTTGTGCCTCGGACAGAGCTCTCTCTGTGGTTAGGATGGGACTGAGAAGTACAAACCTCTGAGGTGTGCTTTCAAGCCCTTAATACACGTGTATTTAAAGGAATATCCTGCAGCCTCTCCTCTGCTGCTTCATTTGGCTGCTTGGCATCATCAGAATATCTGAGTATCTATAACTCAGCAGAAATTGTAAGAAATTATAGGAAATCATGTTGCCAAGAGCCACCTGTAAACACAAAGATAAAATCGGTAGTGAAAGATTCTACCCTACCCTTTTGTGCACGAATAATGACAGATAAATATAAAAAAAAGAAAAACTGCAACATTTCATGACAGTTTATATAGCAGCTAACCTACATTTCTTTAGTTGTCCTAACTTACATTCAAACCTACAATGCTATAGCTTCACACTTCAATGCCATTTAGAATTTGCCTATGTCCTAGAAAGGAAAACAATTAGGGAAAGTCCTTGCGCAACTCCTCTCCTGGGAGAGGAGACAAGGTGGAGACGGACAATAATGCAACCATCTACCTAAGGATCAGTTAGATACCAAATTTTGTTTTCACCTCACATGTATAGTTGTGTTAATTAGTGAAGCGTGCATTTACAATAGCCAGCCGGGAGTGTGAACATTTCATTTTGTTTTTCTGCACAGACATGGATTTTTTACAGAAAAGAGAGAGTACTTTGAAAGCCCTTGAGATTTCTCTCTCAAAACTTGTCCTTCGTGCACAAGCCAGTCCCGTAAGAAGGGACTCGTGCTTGCTCCAATATCAGAAGCAGTAGATACGATAATATGGACTGAGGCTTGAGCTCTCCAGCATGAAATGCAGGAGCATTCTGCCAGCTACGAGATCCCCATTATCACGGTCCACATGCCTGAAACTAGATGACTAAATAAATGTTTAATATCCCCCTGAAGTATCCTGACTTCAAAATGCAGCTTGGGAGCTGAATAAATATGCATCCCAGGGGCCTTCGGAATTGCCCCAAATGGGTGATTTTCATCTTTTCTTGGGGGCACTGAACAAGGGCTTTTGTAGATTTTATGTCTCAGAGTTTTAAAGTAACAAGATTTGTACCTATGAAAGTATCATAGATAATTTCATAGACTCTTAGGTGTTCCAATGTCGTTATTTCAGAGAGCTCCTGCCATTGAATTCTGCAAAGAAAAGGGACAACACCAGAGAGACAAAATACCAAGCCAATCTTTTTTTTTTTTTTTTGAAACCACTATTAACTGTATAAATTACACAGAAGATAAGCAGGAGGCGGCGTAAGCCTTTTGGGGGGGATATGTGTGTGTGTGTGTGTGTACGTCACAATTCTCCCCCTCCCCCCCATCCCAATTTGGGAACAACTCTTAAATTCAGCTTTGTGAGCAGGGATTTGATCAACTGCCTAAGACTCTTTTTAAAAAAGAACTCCTTAATTGGGGGCAGATGAAAAGTTAATGTAGAAGATCTGTTCCCCAACAGTGATGTAATATAAAACACTGCATTTTTGCTTTAAAAACCAATGTATCTGTCATGTTTAATATTGAAGGCTAAAAGTAAGAAACAATTTCAAGAAGCAATTACAACCTTTCATGTGCAGGTTTAAATAAACTGCAATCCATGACTAAAAACAACCCCACAAAATTTCTTAACGCAGCTGTTACACAAATGGCTTAATGTCTTCTTTCCTTAACATAACTGAAACTAGTCTATTCTAAATCAACCTTGGTTTTTTTCGATGTAAAATGGAAATCTAGGAGGCATTTCTTAAAATTCTGATGGTGGGTGGGCCTTTGAACAAAGTGAACTACTGTGAAACGGCTGACAAATATATGCTTATAAATTACCATGAAACAGCAGAGAAATCACTCTGTTAGCTAATGCATATTGAGACGTTCCTTTATGTTGTATCTGTTAATCAGATACTTGAACAGCAAGGCATAAAAACAGAGGAGATATTGCCCATATAAATTGGCTCATGGTGGACTGTTTTTAAATCAAAAATTAAATCTATATTGACAAAACAGTTACAGATAAAAATACAGATCCCTGTCATTCTAAAACAAAATGGTGTGTCTCAGTGAAATAATGGGATCATTCTTATTCTAATTAATAAGAAAATACCAGTTTATTTTAGGAAATAAGTATCCTGCTCTACAGTAAGTAGTATATATCCAACTCTTTAGAACAAGAACTAAACAACTATTCAAATATCAATGACTGAAGTTTTAGTGAAGACTAATATATCACATTTAAAATTTTAAAGCATTGGCTTATTTTAAACCTCAGCAGAACATTTCAAATGAAAATGAGATAAAAGTGATTTTTAATAGGACCAACATAATTTTCACGTGCAGAATCCTCACTAGCTCTCAGTATCTGCTGGTGTAGCACTCTATTAACCATGCAGTTAAATATTACAGTATTGCCTGAAAAATTTCACAAATCCTTACTCTTTCCTAGCATTATTAATAGCTTGAATACTGATTTTTGTTTGCTGTAACAAGACAATTAATCTATTAAAACAAACAAACATCTACTAAAAAAAAATTAATCTGCTAAACCCATCATAAGCAGAGGAGAAGTGTATGCCTGTGTTTATTTCAAAAACATACAGTCAATACTGAATACTATTAAGCCCTTGACCTCAGGAAAATTATTATGCTAGACTTGGGCATCAGAAGGCAACCCTTAAGAAATTTAGATACAAGATGAAAAAAGTGTTTTGCTGTTATAAATCCCAGGAAATATATCACATTTTCCAAATCCCAGCTAAAGAATAAAGTAGAAATCTAGAGCCAAGCTGGAAAATGTCAACAAAACTGCCTAGAGATAGACGGGCGGATAGACATATCCATACATAGTCTGTGTTCTGCTAAACAGTTATCCCTGCATGAATTCGGTTTTAATAGACACATGATAACTGAGTTTTTCTTGTAACCTCTCTTTTTTCCTAAATACATAAATACTGGGAAACCCTGTCTCATCACAAGTAACACCAAAGAACAAACATTTTCTCTTTTTCTTCCTTACTGTCACCAGAAACAGAATAAGAGGAAGAATTTCATTTGGTAAAAGCTATTTTAAGATTTGCACCATTTTTAGCAAAACACTTCTTATATCAAATACCTATATTTTGAAAGCATCTTGTTTGTGAGGCAAAGTGTAAGTAAGAAGTAAAGCTGGTGCAAACAAGTACATTTTCTCAGGAGAGAGTGTTCAAATGCAAGTCCTGGCCTTAAGCCCCCTGGCAGCTCACGGACTAATGCTGCCCAAGTTAGAGAGTGGTGATGCCTCTCCATTGCTCTTAGTACAAAGAGAGAGATGTTACAATGCTGCTATGGACTTTTTACCCTCCTTCCTGCCTTGAAGAACATCCACTGACTGAGTAATCTGGTAAACTATACAACTTGATCAGTTATTTTATATGATCACTAGGTTAGATTAAAATGAGAACTGCTTTGGAACTGGCAGAGTTGGCATCCTTCTGTGTGTAGCGTTTCAAGGACTGAAATAAATCATGCTGCGGAGATAACAATGGTGTAGACTGAATAATAAGAAAGTATTTTGGACAAGAATTCAATTTTCAGTTCATAATTAAGCTTCAATGAAAGTTACTGTTTGGGGACAAATCCAAGCCTCAGGCCACTACAATGCTGCCTTACCTATATGCGAAGTTTCATATCACTGTATGATAAGCCTGCATTATCGGTACAGGGTTTGAGGATAACCTGTACTGTATATAAAAGAAAGAAATTACATTAAGGACCTTGTTACATGCCAATGTAACTAATAATTTCTGTTAGAAATTTGTATTTGATGTCATTAAGGGAAAATGATCTTATATTTGCCACTTTGAAATATCTTATTTCTTCCCCCAAAGCAGACAGATTTGACTCTGAATGACATGTCAAATTCTACATTCCCATAGCAAAGAACACATTAAGAAGGCAGTAGAATGAACTGCGCAAAACATAACAAAACCAATTTTTAAAAGGAAGGGAGAATTAGTTCATTTGATGAAAGGGAGCACATAGACTTAGGGAGATGGTATTCGAATTTACCACTCTATGGCAATGGTAGTCTTGCTGTCCTATCTAGAACAGCAGAGCAAAGGATCAACACAACAATTTTGGATCTCTCTCCTTGTACCCAAAAGACTATAATACAAAAGGAAAAAGAGACAAGCTTGTTGAGGAAAGGAGAAATTATAACTTAACAAAGAGACAGCCCACAGCTGTCACTCAGGAACCAGACTGGAAAATGTTTTGGTGTATTAGCATTTGCTGCAAGGTTTATTTTTGTACAACTCAAGGTACTCTCAATGTCTACAAAACCAGATACAGACACCAGGAATAGAGGATTAAACAACAGCTAAAGTATAGCACCTAAATAATCACCATTTTCAGAAGCACATTCACCTTGTTACATTCACCTACTTCTATTTTTGAAATCTATGCTTCAAATTTCAATGTAAATGGATCAAGCACAATGCTGAAGCCCTCTTAAGCGTATATAAAAAAGAAATACTAATCTTGGTTATCAGTCTGTTTATAGGATTTGAAAAATCACTTGCAATCATAAAAGATTTTCTAGGCCCTGTTCTGTGACAGTTGTGTGAAATATCTTCATTCATAACAATGGAATTTTTATTTGAATACTCAATTGTATTAGTTAGTTTTAGTATCTGACTTCACGAATTACGTGTTAAAAATCCTTAGTGGACTTCACAAAACATCACCTAGCATTTCTCTCCTTCTGTACAAGAAATATTATGCCAAGAGTGTTCTTCCGGATTCCCTCCTTTGCCTGTTAGACAGGCAAGAGGATTTCTTGTGGATAAGGGTCTGGGGCCGGGGGGGATCCCTGTTACGAACACTGTCTTTTCTGTGAGATGAAGCTTTTTTGAAGAGAATCGTTTTGCAAACGTTTGCTCAGACTGTTTACACTCTGGCTTCATGTAATTATTCAGAAATGTTTATTTTGCATGGTGTTGGTGGAGGGTCTTCATCCCCACTTCTCGCACACTTTGTCTTGGGTATTGCCCGAGAAAAAAACAATCGTTTCACTGTTGATCATGTTATTAAAGCTGTCATCTGAAATAAAGTATATCCACGCTTGAGAGACTGCAGCTTTAAGGAGAGAAAGCTGTAAGGAGAGAAAGGAAAGTGTTTCCTTGCCCTGGAGCTTACACCAGTGTCTTGGATGGGATACAGAACTTCATCAGAGAGGGAGCTGCTTTCACACAGTCTTAACTGCATCTCAACCAAGAGGTTTTGCCGTTGGAGCTATGCCTGGTGGTGGCACAGTATTTTCCACCTTATGACTGAAATGATCACAATGGCAGAACTTGAAAGCATAAACCAGCCTGAGTCTTGTGAATGAGATCAAAGCCACGTCTTTTTTTTTCTCCTTTTTTTTTTTTCTCAAAGGCTTTGTTCTAATAGTAATAGTCAGCAGAAAAGCAGAACAGCCTGATGATTACTCTGTTTTTAACAGATAACTCATCCTTTGATGAATCCTGAGGGGAAAAAAGCACTGGGTTTGCTTATGTCTTTCCTGGAGTAGCTTCAGGCCTTAGTGAGTCAAGGCTCATGCGCTTACAAGCACCAGTCTACAGCATTTACCACTGTGTTAGTAATGAGCGTGTTTTGCATCAGCTAGCATACATTCCTTCTTGAGGCACGTATTTAAACCATATTACTTCAACAAACATTAGATAATTGGTGGTTCTTAATTCTAGTTTCGTTTCTTACCTTTTCCTTTAAGTTTTAAATTGGTATCAGAAATAAAAGCTGTTTCAGTGCTGCGGAGTTGTTCCATCTTGCATTATTCCACCAAATACATCTGTCAGGAACGCAGTTTAAACGTTTTGCAAGTTCCTCACTGGGCTACAAAAGGGTTATATAACCAAGCCAAAAAGCCTTTAATGAAAATGCTATAAGGGCTTTAATTTAGTTTCACAATAAACCTGGATATTTATAGATTTTCTGTGCACTAAGAACACAAGATACAGTTGGGCCAGGTAACAAGTATGGCTTAACCTTTCAGTTCAGTGTGTTTGGCTCCGTAATGTATGCGGGCACACAGCATACAACTGCATCGCTGCTCTCTCGACAAAGTCTACGCCAGCTTAGATACGGTTATTAAGTACGCGTGGTTTGAATAGGGAACACAGCTTTTCACAGTGAGCACTTGCTTCTACTAATTAGGCTCTCATACGTTCAAGCCACTTTTGTGATTCGGTTACATGATACGAATGTTCCTTTTCAGATGTGTCCTACACATAAGATCACAGCAAAACAGATGCACAAGAAGAACAGTGAGGAAACAAGGGAAAAAAGCTTTCTTGGTCATTTTAAGTTCCTACCACTGCATTTGATTTTTCAGCCTCAATACCTTCAAGAGTCCAAAATCCTTTTTCTGTATTTTGCATTACACCAGTCTATTAAATGTTTTTAACTGAAATGTAATTATATTCAGTGCATATTTCAGTTGTAGTGGAATTTTTCTGCACATTTGCATGTACCAGAGACCACGAAATTCTGCTGTTACGTATTCTTGTAGAACATTTCAGTTGCTGTTTGTTCACTTGCCAACTCTGTTCTTAAAGATGGAAAATAAAACCCCCCAAATTTGTGAGGGTTGAATTGTTATCTAGGCTTTAAAAAGCACACAGGGAAGTATTTGGAAATGTTTTTCACATGAAATATTATTGGAAGATAATGTATTTATATGGCTTCCACTGTTCTAGCATCATTATATATGAAAAATCTCAGGAAATTTCTTTTTACAGCCACCCTGCAAGATAGGAAAACTCATTATTCCCATTTTACACACAGGCTATTAAAACACAAGATGACTAAGCAACATGCCATGTCACGAAAGAATGTGGAACTGAACTTTGTCTTCCAATCACACATTAGCCCTCACATCATACAAGCCTAACTGCTTCTTTTTCTAGAGATAAATACCAACCAGCCTAACCAAAGGAGCATATTAGGTTCCAACCAGCATACCTGAAGGAGTATACTAGGAAAGTTCAACTGCAGAAATCACCTCTCGCACAGAAGGTATTCCTGATGTATTTTTGAGACTTAACAATTCAACTATCTTTCCCCATCAACTTAACCCATCCCCAACAATTACCCAAACCTACAAAGAAGGCCAACCAAAATTACCTCAGCTATGAATCAAGGTTACAAACTGACCATATAATAACTCGGAATGAGGATGTCAGCCTGTCTAAATGATTGAATTGGGAGTTCAAGTTCAGAAGACGTCCTTTGCTTGTTCCTTCAAAAATGATGCACCTTATGTAACTATTTCACTTGCTCACCTCCAGTTCATCAGTTATCTATGTTGTTCTGTAAGAATAACCCATGTTGTTCATTACCACTCCACCAATCACTTATGTGAATCAAACAGGGCAAGTAATTTTATTTCTACCTGCTTATTGATTAAAATGTTATGCAATACAGAGTGAAGAACTGATTCCAGTAAGATCCCAATAGAAAATGTGCCTTGTTCACAGGTGTACTGACATCCCTTCATCTGCCAATTTCTAATCCAGTCAGAATGCCAGATTGATCTTGTATCATTATTTTTAAATAAAAATGTCAGACAGTACTATGTCAAGCCTTACAGAATTCTATATATCTTATAGTAACAATATTAGCTTTCATCAGCCAAAGTTTTAATCTAATAAAGATGGATGTAGAGTTAAATGAATATTGATTGGCATATGTTACACCTCTCTCCTTTACATCTGTATCAATGGAGACCTGCATCAGCCTTTCCATTACCTCAACTAGGAACAATGTCAAGAACAGGCTATAATCCCATCAATAATTTCTGTTAACATTAAATACTTGCTTACAGACAAGAGTAAAATATCGAATTTCACCTAAATTAAAAAGAGGGGGAAAATACCTAAATAAGATCTTGCTGGACTAAAGACTTCTGAATGTCAGTTTCTAATTCTGAACTAGTTTCCCTTTTTCTCCAGGAACGTACAACATGCCTCACACAAGGAAGACAGGGCAAAATTTTGGTGGCTGTTATCAAAAGTCATTTCTGATACTGCAGTTGCCAAAGTGGTGCAGGGAATTGTCTGAAGAGGGAGGGAAGAAAGAAGAAAGAGGAGGAGTAAAGGAGAAAGAGGGAGAATGACAACTTATTTTAAGTCAAGTCCCTTCTTCCCATGGAAGCAGAAGCACCTCTAAGGTCAAGCTTCAAGAGTTTTGGTTGTAGGCTGACTGACCTCCCCATCCGTTTTCTTTCAGAGCATTCCCATGGCATTAACATTAAGTTTGCTAAAGTGAAGCAATTTCAAATGACTGAAACTCACATGCGCAGTTACTCATTTTAAGTGAATACAATGCAATTTTTTGGTCAATCTTGTTAATGCTCAGTCCTGAACCTTATTCCCCTGCCTTTATGAATATGGTTTCTAAATCAAGATGCATGTGGAAGCAATCTAAGGCAAGTACTGTAACTATGTTGTATTTTAATTCTCCTCATTCTGACATGTACAATTCCCAGTTATGCCTTGGTTGCACCCAGGACACGAAGAGAGGACCCAGATGCATGTTCTTGAACAACTTTGTAGAATAATAAGGTAACACCTTGAAGAAACTTAAGACTGCCTCAAATCAACCATGTATGCAAAACACACATTATCTAGAAACTCCTCTACACAGGCAAAATAATTAGGCCTAGTTGTGTTACACAGAAGATAAATACTTACAAGGATATGATTATAAGGAATGTGAGCAGATTGTCCTCCTTCATTCAGAGTCTTATCATGGAAAAGATGATATACTAGATGTAAAGCTATATTTGGCTAGACTTAGACTGGTTGAGTGAATCTAAGTCACCGTTTCAGTTTATTTAATTGAAAAAGCAGGTCAAAGCACTGCTTTCAGCTACCCATTACTATTGAAAGGATCTTCTGGTTATTACAGTTATGCTCCAAAATGTCTTCAAAGCATTACAACTATACTAAACTGTACGTCTTGCTGAACAAAAAGAATGATGACTAAACAATTTTTTTAAGACTTAAGAGTGCAAAAAGATCATTAATAACACTAGACTAAAAAAGAACCAACTTAGAGCTGCCTGATGTTTTCAACCAAATGTATCTGAAAACGCTACTTCAGACTCATGGGAAAGAAATGTGTCCATTAAAAATACATTCTCCCTGCTCCTCTCCCTTCCCTCCTACCCTGGTTGCCATTTATTTATTTTGTGAGCATCTCTTTCCTCCATACAGGAAGTCCTAATAAAATTATTAACCAAAGAGTAAAAAATTCTGCAAACACTATTTAGAACTATGTTCTAACAAAAATAATAACGGCATTAAATTTAACCTTATACAAGTAAAAAAGACTGATTGGTTTTTAATTTGAGGGATCAGAGATCAAAACAGGGAACAACAGAAGTCACATTTTAGCAAAATTATGTCTCCCATATTACACCATCTATCTTGTCATACCTTGAGTTCCTGCTACTCAATTTCACTATGTCCTTCTGCTGTTTGTTCATACTTTATTTACAGCATGGTTAAAATAGGTATAAAAAGCTAGAATACTTCCATAGTAGAGCTTGATACACGTTTTGTTGCAAATGGTATAAGGACTGCGAGAAGATACTCTTTGCCCTACAAGTTGGTATTAGACCCTGGTTTTGAAAACGTGTATACACTGTGAAAAGTGAAGACGACAAAGTAGAGTGGGTAAAGTTAAGCAGTTGCCTAAGTTTTTGTAGGATCACAACCTTATTACTACATTAAGTGTGGTTTGCTTATTTCTAAGGACTAAGAGCATTACTACAAGCTCAGTTTTGGCTTTTTCCAGATCAGATTTGCTATAATGTGATGTCTGTGATGTTCCTCTTAATCACACCATAAACAAGAAAATTTTTTGAGAGAGAGACAGAGAGAGATAATTGAGTATTATTTCAGCTAATTATTATTAGCTAATCAAAACGGAAATTCCCAGGCTATTTAACATTAACAGTATAAGCAGCTTGCTTTGTGGAGAGAAAAACTGACAATCATTCAATATTCTTGTACTACTACTGTAAGTTTCTGTTTGAAAACAGCAATAGTCTTATTTGTTTAATTTATAACTAATCAACAGCAATCATTTAATATTTTGAAGTAAAGAATTTAGTAAGAAAATGCCGTTGTGTGCAGGATGATAAAGGCTATCTGTTCACAAATTAATGCTTTGCTTCAGAATTAAACATCAAGAGCTGTCCTCCAAACAAGGACATATTTGATGGGGAGGCTGAGGGGAGTACAGTACACCCCATGTGCTCTAGGCAATTTCCCCATCTGTATCATAGATGCATCCAGCCCTGTCCAATTTCAAACTCTCTAAGTCTGAAAAAAAAAAAAAAAAAAATTGAGCTAAGTGACTTTGAACTTGTTTGCTTTACACAGTGCAACAAAACTTCTACCATAAATTCTACCACAATTTCTACCATAAAGAAAATGATGCAGTTTTGCACAAACTGTTCTACCTATTTGTAAAAGACATGTAAAAAAAAAAAAGAGCCATACCGAAATTAGTACAAACCTGAAATCAGTATTTACTGGCAAATGCAGAAACAAAGGCTAATCTAGATGTGTCTTCATGCACCTCTGGTGTGCCTGGGCAGAATCTGAGATGCCCAAGCAGTCCTGGAGTTCCTATATGAAGCTCAAGTGTGACTACCCACAACTTAAAGCAAACCATTCCTTTTTTTTTTAAAAAAAAAGGTCATTTGGAAGAAAATAAAATATTACAGCTTTAATTTAATACTGTGTATCTTTCAAGCTCTTTTTGTACTAAGTAGTCTCTGTTTCCACCAACAAGGGCAAACTTAAGTATTACCCGTTTACATGAAAAAAAGGTTTGTAGAAGCAATCTCTGAACTATGTAACTGAATTCTTCACAGACAACAGAATGAGTATCAAGCAGCTTGTTGGACAGCACTGGAGTAAAATCCATCTAATTTAATAACTATAGATTCATGAGAACTTAGAAGGGGCCTCTAAATACATATTCACATTTTCATCAGATTGAAAGGTCTTGCTTTGTGTATTGGATTTGCGTGGCAAGGTTTGGGTAGCAGAGGAGGGGCTACAGGGGTGGCTTCTGTGAGAAGCCACCAGAAGCTTCCCCCATGTCCGATGGAGC
>NW_009629239.1:34770-39578 GCF_000690535.1 Cariama cristata | reverse complement strand
ACACAATACAAGAAAACAAGGCTGACCAGTGTTGAGTTTCCAAAATGGCAGGTTTTTAAAGCAATAATTATTTGTACCTGTTCTGAACCCTGTTTTAGAAATCCATACTCTTTGTGTGTATATCTTTCCTCCTTTCTCCTTTATTTAAAGAAAATTTTATTTAAGAGAGGTTTTTTAAATCAAATTGCAAATGCCTTGTACCTTATGCTGTCAGAAGAAATATTAAGTATTGGACTAGTACAATTAAATAAATTATCATTAGCCTACAAGAAAATGAGGGTTTTAAATTTATATCCCACCAGTGTGTTGTGAAGGATGATGCAACAAGAAGAAAATGGTTGCAAAGAGGAATTCATGTCCTATCCTCTCCTTCCCATATTTCCACATCCTTCTACCTTCAATTACAAGCCAAATATATATATAAAAAAAAAGGCAAATAATGAAGTTGTTTAAGGCATAGCTGCAAAAATAAGGGCAGAGTATGTACAGGGATACTAAGTGTGGAAAAAGGAAGGCGAGGAGAGAGGTGATTAGGCTTTAGAGTTTCTTCACTTACCAATATTGTAGGCTGGAAAGTGGAAACCCACAGTTTTCCTCTTCGATTTTCCTTTAATGCCTGTAGTAAATAAGATAAACTACAAACAAATCATTTCATATGCATATTTTTATACACTCTTTTTCACACTATAAAAAGAAATCAGAAAACCAGCAAATTCAGGATTAAACCAGCCTGCTAATGCTGCTCTTTTTCCCTCTCCCCACCCCCTTCATTACTATTTTTCACAATTTTACACAATATAAAAAATTTATAGATTTTAACATTTACATGGAGTCTATAAAAACCTCATGCCACATTATCATATTGCTAAACTTTATTCTTTTTTATTATGGCTTTATTATTCGCTCTCATGAATGAAATGGCTGATATTTTATTTTGAATTGTAATTTATTATACATTTAATATCACAGGGATATTTTTAATGAAACAATAACTGTAGAATGCTGAAAAAATATAGTATTATGAAAGGGGTATATTCAATAGCATGAATGTTAACACAAATAGTAGAGAAGGAAATAGACATTTTAATTATAGTTACCTTTATCTGCTTTTATGGTGAAAGTAGAACATGTGACCCAAAAAGAAATAAATCAGAGGCTAGTCTCTATTGATTTATGGATGTGCAGTTCTTCAGTGCCGGTTATTTTATGCCCAAGATTAATCGAGTTGATTCCAGATTTTTGCACTGTTAGTGATATGGGAAGACCAACAAGTTTGACCTCATGAACTCTGAGACAAATCTATTAATGCTATGGTATCTTTATGACTCCAATTCCTGTGCACTGAAAGAGAAGAAAAACGTAACGATTGAGAAAACGAAAACAGAAATCATTTGGAGTTGTTTTACATGGAGAAAGGGAACAAGAGTTGCTAAGTTTTAAAACCTTTGCATAAGATAATCAATCACTGGGGAATTAGCCTTCAAACAACCTGCACTACAACTGCAGGCACATACCATATTTTAATGAACTTTTCCCCTCACAGTTACACACAGAACTCCTGCACTGAATAGCAAGATTTGTAAAAGACAAAAAATTGAGAAGTCCTCTTCAGTTATTCCCAGGCAAAAATAAAATTAAAAAAAAAGAGCATAATTCTTGGTTGCATCTCTAAGTATTTACAAGTATGTAAAACAAATCACAGGAGCATCACACCTTGTCTGATTTACTCTTCTTTAATCTCTATCCTGGCCTAGGATTAGCCCTGAAACAACCCTGCAGCTGAACAAGGTGCTATGTGTAGTAACAAACAAACCTGGTAATGAGTGATTGCAGGAAGAGATCCTGACCATCACCTCCTCTAGGAACACAGGACAAGAGAACTATGGAAGCATAAAACCTAGCAGGAATATATATCTCTCTCATTGGCACTCCTAGCACCTGGCACATGAGACAGACCATTTGCCTCCTTCATCCCTCTTTTAAGAAACCTTTTCGTAACAAAGTGAAGCCCAAGAAGACTAACGTGGCAAAGGACTGCTCAGAGGGACCTAGTGACTGGAGCCTAGCAGGGCATTTGGTCCTCCACCGAGGTGAGAGAGGTCCAAGCAGAGCTCCACCAGGAGGAGCACAGGTAATGCAGCAGCTGAATGAAGGTGCCTGATGCTCTAGTAGGGGCTCATCAGTGGGCAGGGAAAATGAAGCCACCTTCGGTGCTAACCATGGAAACAGCACTCAAACAGGCCATGAAGAAATCCAGGACCACCTCAATCCTCAGCTATCTCAGTTTCCCTCCCATCCTTTCTCTGACCTCTCACTACCTGTCCGGATCCAGTCAGGATAGAGTTAGACTGACAAGGCCATTTGGTCACTAAGGGGCAGGGAGCCAGGAGCAGTATGTCATTACAGTGTGAGCATCCCACAGAACTTACCTCAACAGAAAGGGAACCAGAAGATAGCCTTTGCTCTAGGCAAAGGGCTGTATCAGCTGGGTGAAAGAACTGGCTGTGTAGCTGTTGGTCCCCAAGTTAAAAAGAATGCAAATATACCAGCATGGCTCAATGCAAGGTAGAATATAAATTACAAACAACAAACGGGAAGAACTCTGAAGAGACCTATGGGCTTGAGTAGCTTTCAATGCACATATTCCTTCCCGGAGGCTGGGAACACCCAGCATCATGACAGTGAATATATTATAGAGATTAGTAATGGAAATCACATCTGTATTGTGACTCAGCTGCTTATTACAGTTTCAATACTCTCGTAAGTATGATTTGTACATGTGTTGTGATTTAAGTACATTGCTCTATCACTCTGATAGATCAAAATCCCACGTAACATAAGATAACTTAAAAAAACAGTAGGCTTGGTGTTAAACATTAAATCCTTCATGCATGGAATATGTAAAAGAACCTGGTCAGAGAGGATTATGTGCCCTGTGAGGAAAGACTGAGGGAAGTGAGCTTGTTAATAGCAGCCTTCCAGTTCTCATAAGGGGTTACTTGGAAAGAAGGAGCAAGGCTCTTCACCCTGGTGCCTCGTAGGATGACAAAAGACAAAGGGCATAGATCAAATCAAGGAAGGTTCCAAATGGATATAAGAAAAATATTTCTGGTGACCATGAGAACAGACAAGCCATGAAACCGGCTGCCCAGCATGTAGCACAGTCTCCATCTTTGGAGGTTTTCATGACCTGACTCAATAAAGTCTTGAGCAGCCTCGTCTGATCTCATAGCTGACCCTGCTTTGAGCAGGAGGTTGGGCTCTGGCCAGAGAGTATGACTGGAATGCCTCAGAAGTCACTGTTGGGTCCAACAGTATTCAACATTGTGAACAATCTGGAGGATGGCATTGAAAGTGTCATCACCAAGTTTGCGTGTGACACCAGGGTGGGAGGAGAGAGATACATGCCAGAAAGTAGAGCCATCATACACAGAAGTCTGGAAGATTGAGCCAAGAATTGAAGATAGCAAAGATAAATGTAAACCCCACGCTTGGGACAGAATAATCCCAAGCAGCAGTACAGACTGGGCTCTGACTGGCTTGGGGGGAGCTGTCTACTGAATTTAAAACCCAAACCTAAACAGCCTTTTCCGTGTGCACTGTCCACAGCTATTGAGCAATCAGTTAGTTCCATTTATCTATAAGGGCTACATTCGAGCATTGTGAGAGGTCCCAGTGGTCTGAAATTGTTATCTAAAAGTGATACTAACAGGACTGTTTATTCCTGCTTGAAGGATGGGAACAAAATGTGAAGAAAGCCTCTGGAGGGACCCACTGGATGTCACTGTATGAATGGAAATTATTTGCTTCTGCTTGCTAGGTTTCAATCTGTCCCTTACCTTTAGATGTAGCAAACCCAGTGCTACACTTCTGTGTTAAACTTTCGCTTGTGCAGATAGCTAGCAGCAAAAAAAGAAACACTAAATAGGAAAATACAAAATATTCTTTCTGGTCCTGTTGATTATGCTGCTTTCTCCTCTGCGCAATGACACTGGTTTAACATTAGCACTAGACTGCAGGTTCTACAGGCTTACTGCGGGGTAGAAACAAAAACATAAAGTCTTTTTCCTCACAGCACAGTTACATTGTGAGAATTCTTCTCCTTAGTGCTAAAATAACACTAAAAGCCAAAAATAGATTCAAAAAAGGGTTAGGCAAAGAGGTCGATTTAAAAAGTGATGGTCCAAATACAATCATTGCTTAGAAAGTCCATCAATAACCGGTGATTGGGAGCTGGAAACTCTATGAGCTAACACACAAATAATACTAGACATAAGCATCTGCTTTCAGGCACTGCTGAAAACAGAATCAATCTGATCTTTGATCTGTATTTGGACCTCATCTGTTCTTAGGCAGAACCTCTCTATCCCTAAGTATTCCAAACCATGGAAAAATGGATCAAGAAGGCACCCAAAGAGCACACACAGTGCTTAAAGGATCTGAAAATAGACAGCTGCCTTCCCAAAACTGTTCCTGTCCCAGGAAAAATCTATGCATCATCATAAACAGCAATACACCAGGAGAATTCTGCTGAGAGAGGATGTTTAATTAATCCAGTCCTAGTGTCTGCTTTAACAATAAAGGAGAGGATGCTTTGTCACCTATTCCAGCGGCATCTAATTTTCTGCATAGAAGTATCCTTCTAACACTTCAGCGTGAATTCAAGACAAGGAATTAGCACTTTTAAGTTAAGCTACCATTCTCTGATTTATTGTGAATAAAGTGAATAGTATTGCAAAACATCATCTATGAATTTTTGATCACTAAAGCTATATGAAAGGTCATGATAGGTGACAAGGTAAAGTTCG
>NW_009629239.1:11003-34753 GCF_000690535.1 Cariama cristata | reverse complement strand
AAATAATCTGGGATGCTCAAGTCTCAAAATACTTCATATACATACAAACCCACTGTGGAGATCTGACCTTTTCAGTGGGAGAGGTCCAGTCCAGGCTGTCGCCCATAGTGATAAAAATGCTCACATAAATTTACTTTCTGACTATATATTCTTAAAGGGAAGTCAGTTCCTAGAACTTGGGGTTATGGAGCTATTAGTGAGATTACCTTTCTAGAGGCTGAAGCAGATATGAATTAGAATTAAATTTAAAATGTTCTCTGCAGTGAGTAAGGGCATTTGCCATTAATCTGACATGGTAGTCTAACCCTGCAGCTCTAACAAACATCTATATCTGACAAGGGAAAGAAATTTTGATTATGTACCTGTTTAACTAAAATTAGGCAAAATGAACTCTGACTCATGCAAGTGAACAGATTCTCTAAAATGTAATTTGAAGAAATATCAACTGTGGCCATCTCAAACAAATCACCTCAACAAGGATTGGAGAGCGAGATTTGTTAAAAAATTAATAGACAGCAGACCAGAAGGGTTAGAGAACATGCATCAATCTGATAGGAATGATTAAGCATTAACATTCCTTCCTTTAAGGTGCGAAGAAGCCAATACCTACATTTATAGAAGATTCCTTGATTTTTACTTGGTTCCAAGTATGAATATTGTCCCCAAAAGTAATTTAAAACAAAATTCTGTAGCTGAGCAAAGGAGACTGTTTCGTCTGCTCCAGATCTCAAAGTTACCAAGGAATGATTCATTGCCCTGCCAGTCCTTATAAAAGGTCAAGAGAATCCTGAGACCACTGTACACAGAGGAGCAGCAAATTTCGAAGAAGAAAGATCCATTTTGAAGAAGCAGATGCACTGAGCACAAAGCAATCTCAACAAGTATTAAAATAAATGTCTAATAAAAAGGATGAGAAAGATATGCAAAGGTCTGAAATAAAACACTCTGTGCCAGGATCTTCTTCAAACTGAGACTCGCTAGATACCAAGACTTCCACAGGTGATCATAACAAAGTCAGGATTTTCAGCAAGAAATGTGCTTTTCTCCAGAGTAGGTGCTTCCTCCTTGAACCAGTGTCCTCAAAGGCATTTTTCTCAACAAGACGTAAAATAGGCCCTAACCACATTCTTAAAGAACTAACTTGGAGTAAGAGCAGTGAGTATAGATATACAAGAAATTGCACATAATTTTCTTCACAGTGATAGGAATCAGAATTTAGACACGTGTGTGTACATATATTTGATTTATTTTAAAGAACTGGAGGAAGGCACAGCCTCTTCACTAAATTCCAAATAGATAAATATATTTTGATTTAAGAAAATATTTAATAGAAGACCTTCTTCTGAACTCAGCTGGATACAGTAATATCCTTCATATCTTCATCTAGAACCTGATATAACATCACTTCGGGTTGCCAACCGTGGAATCGTTTTTATGCGTGAGCAACATTGTAAGTGCTTTGTGCTTGCTGAAGAGTGGTTCAGAAGAGAGGAAGAACCACACTAAACCCAAGCCGTGTCGTGCTGCAAGTAGCTACACCTCAAGTCCAGAGTCACGCTGCGATAAGTAGTGGTTATATTACCATTGATACCTTGACTTTGCTCTCTCTTGCTTTCTCTCTCCCTCCATGCAATACACTTACTGTTTGCTTTTATCAGATTTAATGTCCTCCGTCTCTTTATCTCTTTATTATTATTATGATACAAGAGCCACTTTCTTATTACAAAATCCTCAGGAAACTGTTCTACTCATCTCGGTTTCATCCTAGAATGGCCTGCATGGTCACTATGTGCAAGAAGAAAGGAGCAGAAGTTGCTGCCTATTGTGATTAATGCTTCACGTAATTGTATGTGGCACCGAGATGCTATTCTCTTACGAGCATGTGAAAGCCATATAGAAGAGTGAAAGAAAGATTAAATCTACAACAGAATGGGATCTGTGAGACTTTTTTCAATGACCATGGTATGAGTGTGGAAAAAAAGATCCCTGGTGCTCAGATACCAGTACACAGTCACTGCAATACTGCAGCTGCTTGGATGGAAGCTCCTCTGGATAATCAGCAGATGATAGACAGGCAGGAAGATCAACTCCTCTTACAACTTAATTCAAATCTCCTTTCTCTTGCCTGCAGGATTCATCTAGTTTTCACCTTCGTTCTTTAGAACCCTTTTATATCAGATTCCCTCACCCAGGCAAAGAGCAAGATCATTTACAATGGCAATAGAAAGTTGATTAGAACAAATTACAAAGGCTGTAGTTTCAGTGAGTTAAAAAAACTTTAAGAGCATTAAACTCAGGCAGGATCAGAGTCTGATAGACTCCCACAGTGAGTTTCAAGACAAGTGTTTCCTTTTCATAGGACTCTACAGGTTTCCTCCACCATAGTGATTCTAGGCTCAAAGTTCACCCTAGAACTGTTAAGAATTAATGCATGAAAGGCCAAGCAATTGATTCCTAAGGTGCTTGCAAAACGACAGGCTACACCACGCTCACTCCAGGCCTTTACAAGCTGAGCAAAGTAATTAAGTTCAGATTTGAAACTCTCACCTCCCCAAAATATTCAAATTGCCCATTATACTGTCCTTGGCGCTGGTCTTGGTGGGCAGGGACAGGAGGGATAAAAATAATTTTTGCCCTTTGCGATGTTGTTTGCATTCCCCCAGTAACAGTCTCCCTTTGCTAATTGCAAAGAATATTCCAACCCCTGCATTTTAGAGCAGGAGAAATGGATGGAGGTGGGCCGACAGCCAGAAAGTTATAGACTTTTAGACGACATCTCGTTTAAGCTGATGAAACTCACTTCCACATGAGTTGTGACATAACCATGGCAGGAGCTGACAAGTGTCAAAATCTTGCTGAACGAGTAAGATTTCGAGTCCTATCCCTCTGTACCAAAGAAGAGCCAGCAAATATTACACATTTATCCTACTTTTTCCCATGGCACTAACTCCTCTCAGCAGCTTCATTGGCAATTGCTTCAAAGCAATTCATGCTTTCACTTAGAATAGCTACTGATATTTAAACTGAACTTTTGATGGCTTTTCCATCAGGACATTTTTCTAAATATCACTCTATTGTGGGGAATAAAGAGTTACTGGATGCTCTGCCATCGGGACTGGAGTTTCTGTGCAGATTCTTGAGGCCAAGAAGCAACCCCTTGTGTTGACTCAGAGACCAAGGAATGATTGTCTTCACAGGCCAGAACATCTCTTTTTCCCCTTTTCCAATGCTGTCATCACACGCCAGTGCCTTCATGGAACAGATCAACAAGTGTGAGGACCTGGGCACAAAGGACAAATACTGGTAAGAAACAAATAGATTTAGGTATCACTAGATCATGGTGTCCAGGTGCAAACAGGGGAAAATTTCCAGCAGCTTCTTCCCCCTTGCAGTCACGTAATAAGCATACACGGGGGTATATTGTGACCTCTTGCAGCTAATCAGGTCCTACAGCCTATTTTTTTCCAGAATAGTGTCTACCTGATGCTGCTGCATAGAGACAAACTCTCTGTGCCTGCAGCTACGGAGGTGGGTAGTGTCTCCTGGCAGCTCTCATCCCCCCCTTGGACCAGGTGCTGTGACGGGCACGAGGTCTGCAAACTTGGGGTGACTGAGGGAGTAGGGGAGACAGTCTCAGAAAGCAGAACCACCGTGACCTGGAAGGACTGTAGTTATTAAGTCTCAGGAAGTAACAAGTGTTACGCAAGTGTCCATGTTGTGCCTTTTCCTCTGTTCATGCCCTGCTCCTTGTGTGAAGGTGAAAGTTGCCTTCTGCTCGGTCACCCTTTTCCAAGAAAGGTTTCTCCATGTATCTAACCATGCTCTGACAGCTACCCCAAACCAGGCACAGCCTTCCTCAGGACAGGCTCCCGCATGGATTATCAGACTTACCAAGGAATGAAGGGTCTCAGGACAATAGAATGAGATGGGATGAACCTGTCTATTTGCTCTGTCAGGAGACGTGCACAAATGGCAAACTGGACAGAAAGTTCAAGAACTCTTTTGCTAATGAACCTCCCTTTGTGCCTGCATGATTTTCCTTCTTAAACTGTCTCGCTTCCTTCCAGATGTATGACCCCTTGGGATTGTACATATGGGCGAGCTCTACCCACAGCAGCCTCTGCTGCTAGTTCCAGACTTGGGGGTGTTTGGAGAGGATAACCCACACTCACCATGGTAGAATAAGATGCTCTTCTTCTTCTGGATCTGTGCTACACCATCTGCTCAACAAACAGAGTGGACAGTTCACTGCTGGTCTCAAAATTCACACGCACTTTAAGAGCGGATGCTAATGCGTTTCAGATTTCTCCTCAAAGTAGGCTATAAACTAAGACCAAGGGGCCATTAGTACTGGGTCCACTACACAGCAGAAGTAAGATTATTGTCCCCTTCTGCTTCCAATGTTTGTGCTGCAGTCCTTTTTCCTGGTAATTCCTCTTCACCCTCCAGCTACTCAATAAAGCAAGCACTCCCTTGAGGAGTCCAGGCAAGGTCCACACTGCAGAAAGATGTGCGATACGCAGTGAGCAGGGACAGGCAAGGGAAGGCTCTGCAACACACAACAAATATCTCCCTGAGGGGGAAAATTTGCTTGTAGGATTGATGAAACATTCTACAGAGCTGGCCTGACTGAGGAAAAAACAAAAGTTCTCCAGGCTGTGACTGCCTCACACGTGTCTGGGGACTTTTGGAGAGGAGAAGAAATGGTGGAGGAAAGAGGGAATAACATAAGGCTGAAGTAAACGAGTTCTAAATCAATAAGGCATGGTGGCAAAGAAGGGAAAGCATTTGAGAGATCTGATAAAGGAATCCACAGCTCTATAAACCCCAGATTAATGCTCTTTCACACACCGGTCCCATCTGTACATGTGCAGCACCCTGAAAAATGATAGTTGTGTTATCTTCATATCTGGCAAAAGAGTTTCCCCAAGGCTTTGCAGAAAGTACAGAGGGCACAACAGAGTGCACATGTAAGGATGAGGTAAGGCTTGTTGGCATTTAGCTTGTCCTTGCAGTCAACAAGCTGAAGATAAGTCTTAGGTTCTGCCAGGCAGGAGTTCAGGGCCTCACTGAGACCCCTGAACACCCTCTGACCGTGGCTACACGTCCCAGAGGGTCAGGCGGCCTCAGTGCCATGATGCAGAATGGTAGCCAAAAATTGCAAGTGTCAGTGTCCCCCATGGGACAGAAGAGCAGTTAGTTCCTGCAGGAAGACATCGTGGGCACTGTGAAAGGATTACATCACTGTCCTTAAATCATATCTCATATCCCTTCTCTGTCTGCTAATGCCCTGCTGGATTATGGATCATTGATTATTCCTACTGGACATCCTGCAGAGAGCACATCCATCTGCAGAGCATGTGGCCACCACCACAGCTTGCACATGATGCAGGCAAGTAGGGAAGGCTAATATACTAGACAGATCTATATTGCATAAGGAGAAAAATCATAGAATCATAGAATCGTTATGGTTGGAAGAGACCTCAAAGAACATCAAGTCCAACCGTATACCCAATGCCACCACGCCCACTAAACCCACTAGACCATGTCTCGAAGCACCACATCTAAATGTTTTTTGAATACCTTTAGGGATGATGACTCCACCACCTCCCTGGGGAGCCTGTTCCAATGTCTAATGACTGAAGAAGTTCTTCCTAATATCCAACCTGAACCTCCCCTGGTGCAACTTGAGACCGTTTCCTCTTGTCCTATCACTAGTTACAGGGGAGAAGAGACCGACCCCCATCTTGCTACAACCTCCTTTCAGGTTGTTGTAGAGGGCAATAAGGTCTCCCCTCAGCCTCCTTTTCTCCGGGCTAAAGAGATGAGAGAGGATTGCTCTTGAAGCTTTGGTACGTTCCCAGCTACTTTACAGTACAGACAGGGCTTGGGACCATAAAGACCCTGAGATGTGGGCAGCACAGGCTCACACCAGTCTGCTCATTCATCCAAGTAACAAAACACATAGATGATCCATCTAGGACAGAATGATCCGCCTAGGACAGCTCAACCTGCCTGCAGTAAATAGTTTATCCAGTGGCTTATCTACAGCCACCAAAGGCAACAGAAATCTCTCCATTATTTATTGTTAGTACCTCATGATTTGACATTTAATTTAAGTCTTACACTGTGTCTTGCCCAGCAGCTTTAGCATTATAAATACAGAAGCACTTTTTTTCCCATTTAAGAACTAGCCACAAGGACTCAGATCTGCTTGATGAACCTTTTTGTAAGGCTTGCATTACGTTGTCATAAATGGGTGATGTTTAGAGGCTTACAGGCACCTCTGTTATGGGGAAAGTTACCTAATTGCTGAAGGCACTATTGCTTCAAGGCATCGATCCATGTCCAGCCTTCATGGGCAGATGTATTTCCCTAAATACTGTAGAGATGAGGAAGTTATTTCTCTTGTTTACAGCTGAAAACTTCTATACAAACAGCTTTTCTTTTGAGAAATTTTATTTTCTTTCTGTTACAAAAGCTTCCACAGCACTTGGGATACCAGGCATTTTGGCACAGAGGGCAGTCAGGTTGGCCACAGACAATACACCCTTGGTAAATCCGTGCTGAGTACTGCTGATTGCTTTCTCGTCCTTCGCGTGCTTAGGTACGGATGCCAAGAGGACGTGCTCCATGATCTTTCCAGGGAGGGCTTTCACTGTGTGCTTTTCTCACTGTACTTCATCCTTACTCATGCTGCTATAATTGTCTACCCTTTACAATACCTTAGGTGCTGTATTACATTCATTTCTAACAATGACTCACCAACTTCAATCAGATGGCCCTCATTCTCCAGCATAACAGTGTAAGTCATATAAATATGTAGCCTGCATTCTCAAAACAGAAAAGGCTAATACCAAATCGAAACATCCTTCAGATGAAAAAACTTACCAAGAAACATAAAGTAGGAGGTTTTTCCTCATTGAAACAGGCTGTTAGTGCCTAGAAGAGTCTAAAAGAACCAGCCACTCTTACTCCTCTTCCAGGGAAACCTTTCAGTCCTTTGTAAGCATGGCCTGAAACCTATCTACACATCTTGCAGCTGGAGTTGAGAAGCAAATCAGGCCATCTGGTCTTCAGACCACTTGTTCATGTAACAGATTGGCCATTTTGTCATTAATTGCTTTTCAAAGCACCCATAAAAGCATTTCCAACACTTATGCTTTCATAGATACTCACTTGTATTAGCATTTGAAACCTCTTTATCTACATTAAATGTTTATACTCTGCTTATTACCATAATGCTTGAGTAACATAATATATGTGGCCTCAGAAATCTCCTGGGAATAGGAAAATAATATTATCTTCAACTTACAGGGAAGGAGAGGTCCATATGTTTTAAGCTGTCTGTGTTCAGTTTTTGTCTTCTGACAAGATTTGCACTTTCCTTTCTAAAAACAGGACTTGGTTTCGGTCCCTTGGACCCTGCAACGGTGACCACAGACACCCACGATTCGAGTGCACTCCTTGGGCACAGAAGCTGCAATACGGGGGATGAGGAAGGGAGCTGACAACCCACGTAGGAGAGACCACCACTGAACTCATGTCCTCTGTCTTGGACTGTAGACGGTAGGCATCACAGCCTCCTTTTCTGCCAGCTGCTTCTACGTGGATCTGGACCCACCAGGCCTGCCCTAGGAGCATCTGCTGCATCAGGTTCCCTGGCTGAGGGAGCCGCTGCCCTGAGGGACCTGAGCCATTCTGAACCACTCAGCACTTTCCCTGGAGCATATACTGTGCCATAGGCTTATCCATATGGCACCCATGAACTAGAAAAGATTCCTATGCTTGTATATGCTTACTTAATGTTTGTAGATGGTGTATTCTGAAATGGCTTTATTAAGCCAGCAACGGTGATTACATTTGAATAGCAGCGGCAGCTCAGTGTTGTTAAAAATAGCACTGTGACCATTAATTCCATTTCTTCACATTTTGTTTTTGTTTCCACCACATTTCTTCGAGAAAAAAAAAAAATAATCTTATATTCTTTTAAGGGAGAGGTACAACCGATTAGTGTCTTATATGCTTGGTCTATTGCCTTCATGAATCTGCTTCCTAGGTTCCAGACAGACTTACAATTTTCCCTCACGTCTATACATCTTGAAGACCACATGAATGGATTCATACTCTTTTCCTTCCTACAGTCTAGAATAGTCTGTATTCCTGTATTCTGAGGTTTTGTTAATATAACCAGGAAGACTGCAACCTCAGGATCAAATGGAACTTTTACCCAGCAGATGACACAGTTTTACCACTTATCTATGTGTTTCTTTTACAGAAAGGGAACAATTCGTCTTTATCTTTACCTCCATTTTCACGTTCAAAAAAATAAAAGACCATGCTGCTGACATTTATTTGTCAGCTGAAGTAACTTGCCATGCTTTGGAAAATAAGACTTTTAGCCATAAGGAAAGCATCCTTCAGTGCAGGAATAATTGCTTGTGTTAAATGTCTTTGTGATAAAAAAATTACTTCACTGAGAACATCAAGCACTGGCTATTCCATGACATCTTTCAAGTACCACTGTCCTTGCAGCAGAAACAGCCTTGAGAATGATGCCCAGGCTTCCATTTCAGTGTCTCAAAAGCATGTGATTGCTCAGGATGGGAAATGAATGGATGGGACCTTCGTGGGAAACCCAATGAAATAATGAAGGCTTCCCTGGAGACAGAGAACAAATGGGAATATGACTCCAGGGCTGAGTGGTGCTTCTGCTCCTAGTTCCTATGGTGCCGCACGCAAAGGGCTGAGTCCTGATCTAGGTGAATCCTCTGAGTTTGACCATTCAAGGCAGGACTGCTCCCTATTTGCAGAGTCTCTTTTGAGCAGGGCCTCCTCTGATATGCTTGGATTATGGAGCAAAGTTCTGGCATAAAGTACAACATCAAGACTGACTATGCTCACCAACATAAAATTAAGGTCAAAAGCAGAGGTGCCAGAGTGGGGTAGGAACCAGCCAGGGGGAACTCTGAGGAGTACAGACTGTAATTCGGATGTGTGAAGTGGACATCTAGTAAGGTTTTGCCATCTAACTCCATTTGAGGTCTAAACTTAGTCTTCTCAGGCCACTTATTCAAAGGCTTTGTTTCTGGATTTCTAGCTGGAAAATCCATGGAATTTCAGCTGATACTGTGAGTATGCAGTGCGTACAGATGTTACACACGTATATAGTTCTCTTTTTAACAGCACGCAAAATTAAAGCATCCAAAACTGGAATTTTCTTCTCCCCAAAAGCCACCAGTGCAACTTTGTGATTTGTTTCCTCTGTAATGCAGGGATAATGATGTCTTGCTTTTGACAGATGAAAATGATAATAAAAATCCAAACGAGACCCACTTAGCCTAGCCCTGAACAAGGTTGACATATGGAAAAATCAGACTTGCCTGTAAACTGCTTTCTGACCTTGGTTGTAAAACTTCTGGCTCAGTCACTTCCTACTCCTTTCCTAGCTATAGTAAATTTCACTAGTCGGAAGACCGGCAAGTTAAAGGAAGTGATTCTTCCCTTTACCCCACACTCATGAGTACTCATCTTTACCTTAGAAAGACAGGTAACAATGCTGCATTAATTAATGTATATTCTAAAAAAAGAGCTCTAGAAGTTCTTGAGAAGCATTATTATTTATTTCTGAGGGAAAGTGTTTCGCTATATGATTAGAGATACACTAGACATGTACCTAAATGAAGTTAGAAGGTAAAATTTTTTAAGTGTATCAGAAGCGTCCCCATGAGCCCCTGATTTTCTAAGCTACCAATAGCTCTTTAGCTACTTATTCCTACAGGTAGGATTTTAACTGTGCTTTTTTAGATCTGAAATAATGAGGGATATAAAGAAGATGGAGAATCTCCTCAGAGATGCACAGAGAAAGGACAACAGACAACAGACAACAGACATAAGTTATAGAGTTCTGACTAGATATATAGGGGGAAAAAAGATCACTATAAGGGTGGCACAGAGAAAGGACAACAGACAACAGACATAAGTTACAGAGTTCTGACTAGATATATAGGGGAAAAAAAGATCACTATAAGGGTAGTCAAATACTGGAGCAAGTTGCCCAGAGATGATGTGGAATCCCCATCCTTGGAGATACTCAGAACTCACCAAGTATGTCTCTGAGCAAGTAACAGGTTAAGTCCCTGGCTGGATCAGATGATCTCCAGAGCTTCCTTCCAACCTAAATTTTTGTATGATTCTATGATTATGACTACATAAAGAACTCTTTCACATTCACATGAATCATGTGATGTCACTGTGTGAGCTCCTATCAGTCCCTTGATGTCATAATATCAGTCTTGTGGGGTTCATTTCTGTTCCTATTTTATATTATGTCAATCCTGACTGAGACTGAAAATTTTTAGATCAGAACATTGTGTTTGCTAACCTACACTAAACATGACCATGGTCATATGTTAAATGCTTATTACATTAATTGCTTTTTTTGGAGAGCTTACCTACTACAGCTTGATAACAAAGTTCCTAATTTTTCACAGCAAACGTAGCTTTATAGCTAATAAAACTATTGCCACCTGTATTATGGAGAGTTTAAATGGTTTTGACTTATCTAGGTGGCCTCTTATTCAAGTGGAGTTACTTTGGAAGTGTCTTGGAAAATGTATATATGCGGCCTGTATGTATTTCTTCTCGGGTGAAATGAAAAATTTAATTATATGAAAAAAATGCAAATTGCTGCCAACTGTGTTAACTGTGAGAGAGTTGCATTATCTTCTAACATAAATTGTCAGTGAATTGAAGAAAAGACGTTTTGGAAGCTGATCTGATTACTGTCAGGGAAAGTGCTCAAACTCAATTGTTGGCAAATGTCCAGTACCCATCACTGAACGATCATCACCTCATCATTCAGCCTTCTCAACTGACATGCAAAACAACATCCAAATATTCATTGCACATCTGTGCTGGACAGATTATGCATTAGCAATTCAAATCAATTCAATGTACAGGCAGTTTCTGTAAAGGCGTCTGTTTGGGTGAGATGCCTTGTTGTCTGGGATGGATAATAAGGCAACTCCGTCTAATCTTGGAGAACAATCAACCCATCTTGAGAAGGTGACTGACTACGTATGCTCTTGCCCTGACAGCACTAGAACAATGGCCCCATAATGCACTTGACTCAGCTGGTAATAAAATCTACTTTTGATTAGCAGCCATGGCTTGTGTCAATCACTGCATGATGTACCATTGTCCTCTGGTCCTGAACACAGTTTATTTACAGGGAAACAAAAGCTTTTTGGATATGGCTGCTGCCCAGAGATTGCAAAATAGATTGAGCTGTCAGCCTCACACACTAGATGAAGATTAATGAGTTGTGCAGACAATAAATATGAAGCAATGACCATAAATATGCTAATAGGTATTATCCATATACACTATAATTGCTACAAAAATTAAAAAGTAGTGTGAAGAAAATAGGTCACAGGGTGACAGATAGATAATCTTGGATGCTGAAGATCTTTGGTTCAGTTAGATTCTCTACAGGTTTATTTCCTTCAATTAGAACCTTCAAAAGACTAATTGTTTAAAAGCTGTTTGAATAATCTCTTTTGAAACAGAGGTTTATGGGAAAATATTTATGAAAAAATGACTCCGATGAATATGTTATTGGAATGAAAAAGGTGACTACCAAAAGTAGGCTACATAGAGATTAATGTCTGTGATCAGCTGCCCAGCTTCACTACGAGGAAAATATCTCTAAGTGGCACACTAGTGAGGACTTGAAGGAAAACATACCGAAGAGATGCAGCAGTTTATATCTGCAGACACAAGTTCATTCCTGAGCAAAATATAGAAGAGTTGCAGGCACATCTGCTTGTGTTGGTTTGTTTAGTGTTTTCAGCTTAGCATGCTTTTTTCTTCTTCTTTTTTTTTTTTTTTTTTTTTTTTTTAAGCAGATGAAGGGAAGGATGCCCACGGCTCAAATTTTCAGAGTACTTCCAATCAAGACTGGTTTTCCAGTTCCTTTCAAAGAACGCACAGTATAGACAGCACATGATTTTTGACACTTAAGGATTTCATTTGAATCTGAAACTCAGAGAGATAAACAACATTAAAGCTACGTGTAAAAATGCTCAAGCACCTAAGCCTACTGAAATGGTAGTGACATTGAAAATAAAGGCACTCGTACTCTTGGTATTCATGGCTTTGACTCCCTGTTCTCTGAGGTTTAGAAGTGCCACTGGATGCTTTTCAGGTCAGCTCACACCACCCGTCTCCTCTCCTCAGATTTTTAGCTTCTGGAACAGGGAAATTACTCAGATACTCTCCCAGATCCATTTTATTGTTATGATGTCAGTCTCGGTGACACAAATGAGTTATTTGTTCTCTCTCCTTCTAGACTTTAATGAGAAGTTGCATCAGTTGTTTGGCTCTTAAATTATCACTGCTTGGATTTTTGGCGAACGGTCCACAAAAGCTTACAACTGCTTTAGTGCTCCTGTGCCAGGCTCCCCCCAAACTCGGCTGGACATCAACTACACTTGCCTAACATCTTGGAAGTGACACTTTCCTACCAGAAATACCAGTAAAACAAAGCAAAAAACGTTAGAGGACAGTTTAGGAAAACAACTCGCACCAAGACAGCAGGTGAGAGGAGAAGCATACCTTTCTGGTTGAATCGGTGGAGGGAGAGGACCTCTGGAAGCTGCGGTTCAGGGACTGAGTTCTTGTTCCCAGTCCCACTTTAGCAGTGACACTGGGGCTTTTTGAACTGGAGGCTGTGATGTTAGTCATGTCACATGTTGCCAGGGCACAGCGAGGCCCTGTCCCACCACCCCAAGCAAGGTGAGCACAGCAGACCCAGAGATGATAGGCAGGTTGAACCAAGAGTCCAAATCGTCAGGTAAGTTTGTAGTGATGAGGCAAACCTAAGGTCAAGCCAGAGACATGAGTCAACAAATCAGGTTCAGATCTGGTGGTGGTAGCCAGGGTCAGTCACAGTCCAGCGACTGCTGGGCAAGTCTGTCCTTGCTAACCAGGCAGGTCCAAGGTCAAGCCATGAAGACAGGCTGCAGCTCAGTCCCTGCAGACAGGAGCACCTACAGCATCACTCAGGCCCTGGGGATGCTGGTCAAGGCTGTTAAGACCTAATAGCAGACCTAGCCCTGACGCAAGTACAAGAGTTTGACCTTGTTTTCATTCATTTTCATACAAGAGATTGTCCCAAGTTTTCATAATAAGCTGAAAACAAGTAAAAGCAACCCCCTTCCAGGTCAGAACTTCTCCATAACTTACATTTGCCGTGCCACTACAGTAACAAGAGCATGAAGGTAGGCAGAGCTCGGCTGTTTTTAGGACCGTGTCTTCTGTGCCCACTCACATGTTCCTCATCCAACTCACTGCAACCACACAGCAGATTTTAGAGCCACCTCCTTGCTGACTAGGTCCATGGCACACTTGTGAACAGAGGCTTCCCTTGAATTCCTTCGGTGCCTTCCCTCTCCTTATTACATGGAGTTTCTTCATCTTGTTTTTATGAGACTACTATTAATTTCTCCTTTCCCTGCCTATTCACTGATGTCTCTGCCAATCCTGAATTGCCTTGAGGTACTTTGCTTGCAATAAAACTTTTATTTTATCTGATTTTAACTATTTTTAGTTAAACAACTTTGTGTGCATCCATTCTGAATTGTGTTTTAGGATTGAGTAAAAGGTTGTCACATATAGAGTCTCTGCAACTTTGTGAAGCCTTCATTCCCCGTGGCTTTGCCAGACTTTATCATCATTTCCTAGTGGGCTGTTTGGAATATTAAATAAGCAATATTAACAAAGCACCAAAAGATTTCAGCAGTTTTGAAGGAAGGAGCTGCGGCAATATGTGCAAAGAAAGTGATGTTTTTGGTTTTACTGTCACTTTGAACAGGGCCTATAACATTAATTGTCCTAGTCTTACATGGAATTTTACTTGCATTTAAGCTGCAACTTTAGGTATTTTATAACATTAAGTATTTAAAAATGGTAAATGAGAGGCCTGAGAAATTGTGGGGATATAGATGCATCATAAGTACAGAAGCCCTGATGCAAGCAGAATAGAAAATAAAAATAACAAACATTAGAATTAAAGAAAACTAACATATATGAATGAAAGAAATATTGAGTGAAAGAGAAGAGGTAAAAGAGCAGTGCTGCTCAGGGGTACATGGGCCAGATATCCCACTGCTCAGATAAACATCACATATAAGAAGGGAGGAAACAACTTTGCATCCTTTGTTCTATAACCCACCAGGTACAAGGTCTAGATATTATACAACTGTGAAAATGCTGTGGTTTTGTTCTGTATATTTCCACTTTGAGAGCCATCCCTGCCATAGTGTGACCTAATCAGATATTCCTCTTTACTCTAAGGGAGGAGGCCCATGGATTTTTAAACAGCCTTGTTTAAACTACTGGCTAAGAAAAACTGCGACAAAAGAGTGTGTGCCATTTGCAAAGGCCTGCTCATTAAAGATGGAGGCTCTGCTTTAGCAGGATTTGCACGAGGAAGAACAAAACATCTGTGTCAATCTGCTTGTACGATGCAAGGTCCCCTAACAGTTCCTTCCATAAAGAAATTAATTTCAACCACCCGTTGTTAATTGAGTTCTCATTTCCAGCTCTCTGCAAAACATTTTCTTGGGGGGGGCGGGGGGTTAGCTGTACCACAGCTGAACTCTGGGTGCTATAACCAGCTCAAGTTGCCGTTTCCACATGACCACCACTTCGCTGTCTCTTTACCTATTGTCTTTACTTAGAATTGTATTAATTCTTAAAACGAGGGGCTATCTTCTACAGGTGCAATTCAGTACAGCCGAGTGCAATGCAAAAGAATGGAGAAGCAAAATTCTCAGCCCCATCAGCTGGCAATCAAGGATTCATACGCTACTAGTTTGTTTTAGTTTCATAAGAGGATATCAGTTGGTTTGACTAAAATTTGACCTGACAACTGCAATAAAAAGGCCTGTTCATAAATTTCAGTTTCATTTTCTGGATGAGGATGTTTCAGTTTCTTTTCTTTCTGATTGTGGTAGCAGTTTCATTTCTTTGCTGTTAGCTAGACAGTGTATAAAAAGATTGGCCGAGCCTCACAATGCTTCAGTGGATTCCACACCATCAGAAAGGGAAATGGCCGACCGAAATGTCCGCAACGCTGGTTTCACTTCCTCCGGGATCTCAAGAGGATCGCTTGCTTCATCGATGATGTCCCAAGAAGCCAGAGCGTCTCAGGGAGGCGTGCATTCTGGAGGCCCTACTGCTACTCTCCAAGAAATGGGTATGAGCAATTTTGGGGTGTGTGGTTTTGTGGTTTCGTGCGTAGGGCCGAACAATATTTTTTTTCCTTGAAAATAAAATTACCAAGTAATCTCTTCTCTCCTACCTTCCTGTATTGCACTGAAGACAAAAGATTCCTGTATTTAACTGCATGTTATGAGTGGGATGCTATTAAGGGTGTTTTCTGTGTATGTACATATGCATGAATGTACACATATATATGTGGTATTCATGAGATTCAGGACAGTGTTTATTTGAAGTTTGTGCTATCTCTCCATTCTGCTAAGAATCATCAATAATATGGAAAGTCATGGTAGCAATAAGCAACAATACACTTATGCAAGAACATGATCTGTGTACCTACATTTCATATAAATTATCAGATTTCCCTCGCTCTTTACTCACACACATTCATACAGGGAGAACCCATAAAACCTTATGCAAACGCTATAGCAGAGGGAAATTAGCTGCAGTCCGAGAGCTGAATTCAGAAAGGGAATATATACACATCCTTGACAGCACGTATCTAAGTACTAAAATTACGCATAGCTGGTTTTCACATAAGCTAACTCTGCAGGTGCTTGCTTTTCTGTTGCATGCACAGAGCAATCCCTGACCTGACGACTCTAAGCACCTTGGCACTTGTTTAACGCCAGATCCCGTGGGATTTGTGCACAAGGTATTGTCCCTGCCAGTCCTGCCCGTGTGACCTGATTAGGCAGGCATCCTCTAAGCAGGTATAACTCCACAGGAGAGAGTGCCCCATGTAATCCTGCTTTACCCAGCGGCATAGCAGTTAGCTCTCTGACCTTGGATAAAGGCTTCAAAACCCTTTCTGCCTTGGGGGTCTTGGACCTGCATCTCCCATACGTCAGGAGGATGCTAACCAGCAGGCTGGTTATAGGTGGGGATCTCTGCCATATTGGTCAACCACTGGTCTACTCCTTTTGTAGTAATCAGCTAGAAGTCTACTGAAGGGTAGAGCTGAACCTGGACTCTTCCAGCCATAAAACGGGTGGTTGGCCAGGTGAGCTGGCCAGGGTCCAGATTTGGGGCATCTTGTAGTAGTAAAAAATGCGATAAGCGTGATGGAAAGAAAGTTATTTTTTTAAGATATGATTTACATCGCTGACAATATTATGCAGAGCGTGAGGCTTTCTAGACAGTGAGGGAATAAGTGACAATGAGGATCATTTAGAGAGAGACTGCATGTGACTCCTGTGAGGCATTTTTTAATTTTAACTCTGTATGATTTGACCAGTGAGTTTAGGTTACCGAATACAGTGTTTATTGAATATTTAATAGCAAACAACTTAAGAGATGGTAGCAGCACAGGGACAGAATATGAGAGAGAATCAGGAGAGGAGGAGGACCAAGAGAGTGAAGAGCAGGAAGAGCCGCTCTCAGGCAGAGAAATCCTGGTACATAGGAGGTACCAGTTGCTTAATCTAATCATAGACTAGAGTAGAGTCAGCTGCACAATCTTGCCTTCTGTTACAGATAAGGGTGGTACAGCAGTTCTCAGCACACCCATAACCAGTGGCAAACATTTCAGTGGTGATTCTCTCGAGAGATCATGAAGTTTCAGTTTCTAAACTAAAAGACTGAAGACTTGTATCCCTCCAAGTGCTGAGAATCTTTAGAAGACAGAGAAGTAAACTAAACATTTAACACCACCTAGTTTTCTTCTTGCAATATCTGTATCAACTATGGACTTTTATGAAAACCGCTATTTGGGTGAAAAGAGATCTGCAGGACTCAAAGAAACCTTAGCCATTCCTACAGGAGAAACTCCAAAAGAGCTTTTATCCATGTGAAAAATGTTAGCTCTGTAACATTGCCAAGACAGGTGTGAGCTTTGGCTCCCTGCAGCAGGAGAGCTTGCCACACATTCTTTGCCTGATTGAGAGCTAAAAGGGCCTGATTTCATTTCCGCAGGTGCTTACTGAAATCTCTCGCTCTTCAAAACACATCTTCTTAACCTTTTCATTCAGACTGTAACCCTTCCTGCCCGCAGAACAAACACGCTCGAAGAAGCGGCTGATTCTGCAGCAGGGCATGAGTATTGTTCAGTATCACTTTACAGAAGATGTTATAACAAGCTCATCACCAAAATATTTGAGTATCCTCCAGGAATGCTTTTAGCATTATCACTAACATTTGTCATTGCTAATGTTTTACTCCTCTCCCAGGAGAAGAGTTTGCAATGGAATACTTTGCTTGGGGCTTATTTATACTGAGATGGAGATATACATATAAATTGGCCACTGGCTACCACAGTTTGCTGTGTGTGAATTTTACAGGTATCTATTATGTATAGGTTTATGCTATGGAAAGTGAAGTGGAAGGAACATATCCGTCACCTGGAACATTAAGTGGTGAGGTCTGCAACAATCCTTAGTTCCTGTAAGAGTTTGTTCCACAGTCCTCAGGCAGCTCCTCAGAAAATTGCAATTTTAGCAGAGACAAACTGTGCTGAAACTGTTTTGGAGATCCAAATTTATCAAAACCAGCCTGTGCAAGAGTTGTAGATTTTCTTTGTGTTCTGGGAACATCCACAAAACACTGCAAATGTCCTTTCCCCAAGGTGGCAGTTAAAAAGCTGTATATTAATGGAACAAGTGAAGTAATCAGCAGTCTCTTGGTCTTTTGATACAATTGCTAGCCTTGAATTTTTTTAAAACACGGTAGTTTATGCCGTAAGGTTCCTTCCAGTCAGCAACATCTCCTTTGTTACTGTTCTAGGTGCCAAAGGCTCAACCCATTCATCAGGTTTTACCAGCAGCGGGATCTCCAGTGGGTCCCGGGCCTCCCAGATGATGTCCCAGGAGGCCAGATCTCATGGAGGTGGAATCCCCAGGGGTGGTACAACTTCCAGTGTCCAGTCCATCTGTAAGTGAGAGTCCTCCTGAAAAAGATGAATTAACAGATGACTTCTGAGAAGTTAGCAGTATTTCAGCTCAAGCGTACGTTTACTGGATGAAGGGATGTAAATAAGAGAAGTGGCTGCATTGTACCTGAAGCAACATTTCTTGTGTTTGTTGCTTTATACTTGGTGGGAAGCTGAAACTAGGGAATTAGTGGAAATAACTATGCCACAAAATTACTAAGATATGGGTGGATAGCAGGGACAGAAATCTGCAATGGATAGTGACAGAAAAAAGACGAATGGAAGTTTAGGTTATGCTTTCATCAGCACCACAGTGGAAGTTCATTAATTTTTTTTCAAACACAAATTCAGGACCAAAACAAGAGCTTCACATGTGAACATACAGAACAGATTAAATGGGAGGAAAAAGTGAAACATGAGAATGGAGTTATCAGACTGACAGACAAAAATCATTAGTCCACTTCTTGTGGCCTTTTAGAACAGCTTAGCTTTCATTCCTTTAAAGGAAATTCATTGGGTCCAAAGCAGAGGGATCTACCTGCAGTTACCAGCTCAAAGCAGAGGACAACACAAGTTTTCCTCATCACCCCACCAAGTTAATGCAACCCACACCTAGATAAATCAAACCAAGGTAGGAGGAAGCCTAGTCTATTCCTGAATGCATCCGTAAGGATGCTAATTATGGTAGTGGGATCCTATGGGGTTTGGAAGAGAACTGGAGATGGGATTGAAGTTATTAATTTCAAAAAGTGTCATTCAAAGTGTAAAGTCTTTCAAATCCTTTCGTTACACTTTGGTTCCCTCTGCTCTCTGACCTGGGAACGTTTGTAACCAATGCTCAGATACTCTGTATGTTTCCGTGTACTGCAACTTTGCTTTATTTGTCCTTAGCAATGGGCGGCAAAGGAGGAAGACACTGAATAGAAGAAAAACATCAGTCCAGAAGTAAGCTCTACAAACAGTTCATCTTTTACCAACAGAGTCATTTGACAACTTCGCCCCTTCTTTGCTCTCCCTGTCACTGATATCAAAAGCAAAGCCTTTTTCGCATGCACAAATAAATTTTCTATTAAAGTGACGGATTCTTGCATTTAATTCATGGGGACGGGGATGAGCGGCGGTTTCTTCCTTCATTAAACATCCTCCGAAGCACAGGCACATACAAACACAAGCTGATTAATGGAAGCTAAGGTACTTTGGACTGCAGGGGCATTTTTCCAAAATCCTGGGCTCAGCAACACTAGACTCTCCAATTACAGGTAGCTTGCTTTGTTTATTTTACAAAAAGTGATCAGAGTGCAAAAGTCACCCTGTTGTGAGAGAGAAGCATAGAAATACTTGACAAGGGGCATCCAGCAGTTTCCTTTCGATGTACTTCTAATGGGCTATCAAATTAAATTCTACTTAATTAAAAAATATGCATAAGCAAATGAGAACAGGTCCCAAGAAGTTTCATACCTCAGAGATGCAACTGATATTTGTATCCCTCTACTATTCCTAAGCTCCCTTTCACATTAATTTAATTTCAAGTCCCTGTTTGTTTATTGAGAGGTCTCAGCTTTGTCACAACTGGACCAAAACTACTCCTGTAAACTTCTTACGATACCTGAGAAGAGACAAGGAAGAGAGCCCATCTTCTCTGGTATAGGTCTCACTATTGGGACCTCATGCTGTTCCCCACATGCCTGACTCCTTTCCTTCATATATACTCATACGATGACATTTCCCCAAATACCTGTAACATTGTCCATTCCCTATACAAATTCCCACATACATACTCCCCCACACTTCCATCTTCCTCCTTTCTTTCTGGCTCCTCATCCTCCCTCCTCTATCACCTCTCTCCCTCTATATTTCTAACAAAAACACACAGCGCAGCTTCTCCTTCCCTTTCCTCACCCCAAGACGGAGGGAGAGACTCTCACACTCTCAGACCTGAAGTTAAGAGGCACTGGGTTTGTGGTGCTGCAGTCAGTGATTTTCTCCAACCGTTTCTGTCACGCAGCTTGAGCATTTCCATCTCAGCTGCATCTCTGCACAGATGGGAGACGTGTTTGTACCTGTGCACTTTATGCTCTCAGATACGGTCTTCTCCCTCCTGCCTAGGCACCTTCCTGAATGGACATGAGAAGTCAGCGTTTGCCTCCAGCAAAGTTAAATTGAATTATTTGATGAGGGGAGGAGTGCTAGCAAGGAGGAGAGGCTGATGAAGAGGGGAAGAAAGGTATCTTCACTTGCTGTGCTACACAAAGTATTGAAAGGCTATTGAAAAACAAAGTCTCCACTTCATGAGATGGAACTGCTCTCCCTGCAAGGCACTATCTTGGGCAAATGCTTAAATGTAACCAGGAGTTGAAGTCATAAAATCATGGAAAGATTTAGTTTCAAAGAGACTTTGGTGTGAGGAGAATGGGGGCAGTTCTCTAGTCCAATCTTCTGCTCGAAGCAGGGTTAACCTTAATGTTAGACTTGTTTGCTCAGGGCTTTGTCCAGTCAGGTTTTGAAAATCTTCAAGGAGGGAGATGTCACAGCTTCTCTAGGAAACCTGGTTCAAAAGTTTCACCACTCTCACAGCTGAGGTTTTTTTCCTTATATTGAAATAGAATTTCCTTTGTTGCAAAGTCACACTTACTCCAATGGATCATTAAGTACATACTTAATAGTGATGTATTTTAGAATTTTCCACTTTAGAGATTCCTGAACTGTCACCTAGGCCTGAAAGTGGTGAAGATGGGACTAGAAACATCCTTTGCAGAGCTCAGTGTCTCCCGGTGCCGCTGCTGAGAACAGACACGCTATTTGCAAATCATGCACCATCACATCAACAGGAAAAGATGTTTTCTCTCTCCCCATACTTTCTGTACAATTGCAGATGTAGAGATTTGTTCACACAATAGTATTAGTTTATATTTATATCTTAGCTTTCATAGTTAAGGATCCTGAACTGTTTTGTTCACTGCAAAGGAAATGCAGCAACATAATCCCACAGTGGGTTGGGTTTTTTAAGGTCAGACACCTTTTAACTTGACTCAAGTGGTAGTTGACACGCCTGCATGCATGTGAAATCTTCCCTGCTCATTGCCTGCATGCTGGCTGTCTACTGCTGAATTGTTACCACTGCCATAAATATCTAATTGTAATGTTGCTGTTGTATTCTGTAACAAATAAAGACAAGGAATGAAGAACACCATGTTCAGGTGAAAAAAAACAAATTAAAAATTAAGCTGTTATGGAGTAAAAAATTGAAGTATTCAGGACCCACAGACAACAACCAGATTCGAAGGTCTGTAAATCTGACTGAGATGTGGGGCGTGTTCTCTGAAGTGTTATGTTAGATGCAATTTTCAGCCTTTCTTCCAGCCAGTCTCTATTCTCCTCTAGCATCTCTGCAGATCTCAGCCACTTCTCTGCAGCAATGATTTTCACACCTGCCCCAGTCACTATTAAGGACAAGCCAAAAGGTTTGGCTGAACACAAACAATAGGATCTGGAAACCGATGTCGCCAACCCCTGAGGAAGGAAAGGCGGGGGATGCTGCTGGTTTTACTCTGATGAAATTTGTGTCTGCTTCTTCTGTTGTGGTTGTGCCTGCTTATAACAGGCCTGCCTTCCCCATTGTCCCACCAAAACAGCTTCCAATTAAGCAATCCCCTTTTCCTCTCACTTTCAATCCTGCTCCATAGTCATCCTTCATCCCTTGTACAGCAGCAACCTCACAACTGCTGCAGGACATCAGCAGGGTGCTGTTACTCTCCTCTCCCACCTTGGCTCACCCTCTGCGAGCGCTGTGTTGGAGCACTTTTACTGGCTTGGGCTCTGCCCCATGACCTCCTGTCACCCCTAAAAAAGGCTGTGGCCGCTTTGCCAAGCAGCTACTGGAGTATAGGTAGAGAAATCCGGTTACGTGCCCAAGAGCACAGTGAAGTTTTTCTAAGGCATTTAACATTCCTCGCTCTTGGCAGCTTCATCACAGTTCTGCCATCTCTTCACAGAGGAGGAGGGGAGCATAAGGTCAGTGTAAGGCAATGTGATTTTAACTGAACAGCGTTTTATGTCTATTTACTACAGATTAAAGGATGTGGGCAAGTAAAAGGCAAAGGAGAAGCTGCGTCCTGTCTTTATTGATTTTTACAGATCACCAGTGATTCTGTTTTTGCAGCTTTGTCCACCTAGCATAATAAAAATAGGACCATTGAAACTCCAGATATTTGGCATTGCCTAGGTGCGTATGTGCAAAGATGGACTCGGCAGTTTGTTGGTCTTTAAGTCTGGGCTAGTACATGGTTCTAATTAAGCCATCCTACACTTCCCTCCCAAGGCCTAATGTAGCAGCCTGAGACTACTAAAATATAGCTGTGATCTACCAGCAGATCTTTATTCCCTTCTATACCCTTAGCACTGGCACGAGGCAGAGCAAGAAGATCCACCCTGGCTTTTTCCCATTCAGAGATTCCCCCCACATGCAAATGCCAAAGTACGCTCTCAGAGGACAGCAAGGACCTCAATTCCCACAAGCAGCCTTTCAAACACCTGCTTTAGCACAAATGATGCTAAAGTAAGTCACAACAATGAAACTAATGTAAGAATGACAAGAAATAGTAGAAAAAGTCAAGCACATATATAAGTTGTCAAACAGTTTCATAAACTGAAGCTGTATCATCTGAGAAACGACGTGTGAACATTTCACGACAAAGACCTTGTTTCTTATTTACCTGCAGAGAGGGAAGATTTAAAACTGGGTTTCAACTTTAATGTTGTCATTTCTTGACAGCAAGTGGTTTTGTCTTGTTAAAAAATGACTCTCATTAGTGCGAGCTGACAAAAGGTACTTGTGCCTAAAAGAAGAAAAACCAGTCGAAACCAAAGCAAGGATCCTTCATCACGTATCATTTCACTTTTCAGCGCTTATGTGATTCTGGTCTTACTAGTTTGGATTATTTTTCCCATCTTTAGATCTCGCTGTGTTAAGAACTAGCCTAGATAGTTTTACTGAAGCAGGGAGCATCCTCGGCTGCGTTTGAATTCAGTTAACTGAGTCAGCTCTAATAGGTCTACAGGAGAACAAAGGTAAACGCTTCCTCCTGAAAACCTTACTCGCAGACCACTTAAGCAAATTCATATGTACATTACTACAAATGAAGTATTTACATTTTTAACAGAATATAATTGAAAAGGTCAAATAACAACAAATATGGCAATCTAAATCCCTCGTGTCTCTCAATCAATCTTTCCACAACAAATAGAGAGAGAGAGAGAGAGAGAAAGGAGAAGAGGCAGCGGTGTGTGATTACCAGAGCAATAGCACTGAAGCCATACACCGCAGAAAGCACACAGCTCTCGGCACGGAAATCGATTTCTCCCATGGGATGGGGTCGATAGTTGTCTGACAGGACACTATACAGGCAATTTAATAGCATTTTGTCTAAATGAATCTATTCCTCCCCCCCACCAGCCTCACAGTTCATAAGAAAGCTCTCTTAGTAAAATAGATTTATTTATTTTTTATCATACAACAGGAAAGTATTTATCATTCTGAAGACATTACCGTTGTCTATTAAAAATCATTTATCCCTGTTAGTTACTCATTACCCACAACTCT
>NW_009629239.1:9684-10991 GCF_000690535.1 Cariama cristata | reverse complement strand
CTTTCCCAACATTTTTTTTCTGATTAGTTAACTCATGCACGCAGCCTGTAAAAATTACTTTCAGTTTCTCTGGAAACATTTTTCTTACCCCAAAATATTTTATACTATAGATCACCCTTTCAGGAAAAATAAGCCCACAAAGCAGGCAAACTCAGTTGCCTTGAAGGAGTATTGGTATCAGAAATGACATTTTTATGCAAGAAAAAGCTTGCTTTTTGAGGAATTTGTTATACACAGAGATTGGTTGTCCAGTGTAGCTATTTTAATAATACTTAATAAACAATAAATAATAAAGCTGAGCTGATCTTATTAGTGGATATCTGTGCAAAGTAAATGGTAATGAATGAGGACCTCTAATAAGCATAATTCCAAGGATGGATCTTTGGCGCTTTGGGAGTTTGGTATTGAGCCCCAAAGGCTCTTGTAAATCCAGCTGCAGTTCTTGCTCATCATTTAGAAGATTAGGGGCTGATAAGCGACAGTCAAGCCTTATTAGAACAGGCTAAGGCGACAGGAAACATTAATTGGGTAATTTAATGCACAAGGAGAAAATAAATGCCTGCATTGTGGTCCAGATGCTGTTTCCTCTATTGATTTGTTCATGTTCTTATTTTGTGAAATCCTCACAGATTCTTGTGGAGAGACTGTAAGACAAAGTCCAAGTTTAAAAATACCAAAATATTTTTGTTGTTTCCTACAACTTCCCTTTACCCTTTGTGTTACTAAGGGACCGAACAGTAGCCCTGCCCTTGGAGGCCCAGGAATGAAGATTACTCCCTTGCCCAAGGACTCCTCCAACAAAGGAGGGGAGAGATCCAAGGTATAGCAGCTATCTGCAGTGAAATGGTGTCTCACCATCTTACTTGTGTTATGGTTTCATCACAGCAGGAGCACTGCGACTCTGGAAGGAAGTCCAGGCTCTCTTTTCCTCTGGAAAGCTGGGAGCACTTAACAAAGCCCTCTTCTCTTTCACCGCTTTGAAGGAGACATAGAAATAGTTGCTGGACTGATCTTCCCCTGGAAGTAAGGAAGATGAGAGGAAGCTCCTGACATGGTTGTTTCTTCCCTGTCTAATGTCAAAATTAATCCACTCGTGTGGGTGGATTCACTCAGTCCCCTCAGTGGTGGATTTTGGTGTCTGGAACACTGAAATCTCTTGGTTATATACTAGCTCCTTGTTTGGATCCCATTCTAAGATTTCCTTCCCTGAGATATCTTTCCCACAGCTGAACAGGAGGGAAAAGAGGTTCTCTTACAGTGGAAGAAATTCAACATGAGAAGGAGAGTCCTTCCTTTACTTAGCTGAC
>NW_009629239.1:0-9653 GCF_000690535.1 Cariama cristata | reverse complement strand
CTTTCCCTCTCATTTTCTAGCACTGCAACTTGGAAGATTGGGGGTGATAATTCATGGACACTTAATTTTAATAATTTACATTTGCAGCAATTTAAATATTAAAATGCATTTTGAAGGCATGGAAGCATCATTAATTTCAAATAAACATTGTACATTATGCTCTTTTTAACAGCATTCAATCTCAATTTTGTAGCTTTATTCCACTTTCAAGCACGGCTTTTGAATCATTCCTTTCAAAGACCCCCTCGGCCATAGCCTCTCACTTCCACCCAGCAACCTGGCACGGTTTCTGCTGCGACCAAGGTTCCCTGTGTCTGTGGCATGGGCTGGAAGGTCACTCCTCGTTGCCTGCTGCAGCAAAACTCGCTGTGGGCAGAGCACCCCTCCACTTCAAGCTTCTTCAGGAGTGTCACGTTTGAAGTTGGTGTCCTCTTCACACCTCCACGTATTTAAGGCAGGAGGTAACCTCTCTGTCTCCATTTACCATAGGATGTGGTGCTGCGGGGAGCCTATTAACAGATCCCTAAAGTCATGGAAGCCTTGGTAGAAGAGGCAGGGTGCACCTACAGGCCAACACATCCTCTCCATCACTGCATCAACCAGCTCTCTAGCTGTGCTCCTTGCACCTCCCCAAGGACTGACTCAAACACAACAAGCCAAGACTGTCCACTAGACCAAAAATAGGAAACATGCACATATTCTTGTCAATACAGTGCTTATTTGTATTTGCACTGAACCCTATTCAGGACAGCCAGTGGCAGATCTGTTCTGCCGGACACAGTGCAAGGATAAGTCAAGGCAGATCTCCACAGCTCAGAAGATCTGACAGTCTACCTGTAACAAGACCAACACATTCCTTTCAAACCAGCAACCAGGTACCCAGTAGCTGGGTTAAGCAGGTTAGTCCCTTTCCTCTTCTGGGAAGAAGGACACCCCAATACTCTTTCTGGGCTCTCATTCCACTGAAGTTCTGAGTGTTGTAACCATACTGAAAAAAAATAAAATCATGCAGGCTGCCCACAATGGTCCATTTCCTTAGGGCCTCACACATTAAAGAGACACAATTAATAATTCACTTTAAATACACAATAATATAAAAGATTGTAAGTACATTCCCTAAAAAAAAATATTCATCATTAATGTTTACAGTAATTAACTTAAAATAGTCCCCCATCTTTTCTGTATCACTTTGGGGGAAAAGTAAGCATTGAAATATAATCTGGTTTAGTGCTTATCTAATACACGCAATATTTTATCTAAGCTATCTTGTTTTTACCCATTGTTTAGTGGTTTTTAGTGGTTTTGGGTTTTGTTTTTTTTTTTTTTTTTCTTTTTTTTTAAAAGAATGCCTGAATGTGAAAATAAATAAATAAATAGATTTCCCTTAATGTAATAAAATTTCATTGAAAATATTGTCCCTAAGGAAAAAAGTGTATGCTACAAAAGCAGTTCTTAAAATTCAGATATTGCTTTTTGCAGTCTTTTGCAATTGGAATTTCCACACAGTCAAGATTTTTACTGGCCAGTTTTAAGCTACCTCTGCAATTTATGTTTGTACATAAACAGCTCTGATTTTAATTGCTATCAACTTCTTATACTTGATAGATGGTCTTAAACATTTTTTGCCTCCAGAGACTACTTACTTTGCCAAGTATTGACAGACTTTCAAGATTTATACTTCTCTAAGGAACGAAGTTTACAATAAAATATAATGTATTCCGTGGCTGTGAATGGTAATGTTACTAAACAATCCAAAGATATTTCACAACTGATAGTTATTTCCCTCTCACACCCAGTACTGCACTGTTTTAGTCCTACTATAGACTTAGGTTTTTATAGAAAAGTAAATGCCTAATTTGCCTAATCTAATGTTTCGGAGATCCAATATGACTTAATTTAGATTTCCTTCCACTGGAACCATTATTGGACTAATCATTACACTTTCATTTTTCCCAATAACTATTTTAAGAGGGTAACTCTTGTGGAAGGGATTCATTCACTTATGGGATTGGAATAACTCCTTACAGAGCTCAACTGTCACATCGCGGTCAGAAATAAGTATTGTTACAGAACTGTAAAATACAATGTCAACCATACAAGTAGTTACTAATTATTAGATAGACGTAACTCAGCAGATGATTGAAGTCACATCTAGATCTAAATATTTGGATTGGATCCAGTTTGCTGGTAGCAATCATGGGTCACATTGTCTAGAGAAACCCCAGAGGAAACGGAAGGGTTCTTAGAAAAAATACATCAATTTGTACCATCTCTATGCAACTGCTATTGCATTACTGCAAAAGTAGCATCGTCAAGTTCTATCAGTAGCTCTTTTAAAATCAGCTAAAAGATCTTCAGCACCGAAACAATTCATAGATGTTACTTGAGTGAGGAAGCGCAGCTCTCAGCCTTCTAAGAATATACTTTCAGGGGAGAAGATTTCTTTTCTTATTTTATTTTTTCCAGCCATTTCACCTCTTTCTGGTTTATTCTATTTTGTAAATAGATAATTTAATGTTGCACAGCTCCTTGGTAGAGGAAAAGGAAAGACGGCTCTGGATTGCTCTCTTTTTATCTTATTGTTAACACTTCTCAAAGATGAGCAGGCACCCCAGCAATAGAAAGAAACACGTTCCGTGGGCTGCACCACCCATCTTCCTCACTGACTGCGGGATGGAAAAGACGCGATCCAAGAGGGTCTGTAATTTCCCTGGGGTAGGTGATAATGCAGCCTTTACAAGAGTAATTTGTTGTGAAGTTTTGAATTTAAACATCCCAGCTCTTGGTGAGACTACGATTCCAGGTGATTCGGTTTTTGCCCTTGAGATGGAGGAAGCATTCCCTACAATTTCTGTAAGAGATGCTAAAAATTCTAGGAATAAATTCTTTTGTGAAAGTCATAATTTCTATAATTACTCATTGGGAGTCCTTGCCCTGGCCATCTTCTCTCTCCCACCCATCTTATTTTTCTAGATCAAATGATAGTTCAAACTGCAGACAGAATGGAAACTGAAGAAAGCAGAAGAACAGAAGTATAAAGAGACAGAAAGGAACAGTTGCCTAAATCTGTTAATAACCAGATATAGAAGCAACAAAGGAGAATGATCAGAACATGGAAGAGACCAAAAATGACAATGTTCTTGCAGATTTCATCCCTGTAGGAGAAACCAATAGAAATGGAGCCTTAATTCTGGTTATGATTCAAATAGCATGTAAATGCTTACTTAAGCACTTATAAGCTTGCCTAAGCATTTATCCACAGATGCTTAAGAAGTTCTTCATGTTCTGCTGGTGTGAAGTTTGTTCTTACTTGGGCCTGGTCCTTTGTGTTGCAAAGATTTTTTGCAATACCATTAGTGAGTTTCCAACAAAAATTTTATTAGGATGTAAATTAACTCTAGAAATCTATTTCAAGATATAAACCCAATAATTCTTCTGTAGTGCATTTTATTTATTCCTTTTGATGCAAGGACGTAAATCTGACAGTAATTTTGTACGAGTCCAATAGAGGACTTATAAAAGACAGTGGATAATTCATTTCTGATTATTCATGTTTATTTTATCTTTAGCATAAATAGATTATGAAAATAATTTGTTCCACGGCTGGTCCTTTTCTGAAAAATTTTAAATTACATCTGGAACATTCTTAAGAAGAGAGATACTGAAAATATAAATTTATTACTATTTTGACTTCTGTTGGCTCCTGTGCTTAAAAATGGTATACACACAAAGAGGTTAATGGCTTTATGATTTTCAGATAATCTGCTTTTAAACTGCTGACTTGGAAACCGTGAGATTAATAGCACTGAGAACATCTAAAGGTAATAGGATTACAATTTAATATTAACTAAGTGTTTCTTGGGGTCTGCTGTAGCAGTGCCCCGTCTCTGGGATACGCTACAGTAATTAGTCTGTAGTGGCATGCAGTGGTGATGCATGATAACTGCAGCTTTTTCCTGCTGCTGTTAGGGTTTTCCATTCACTGGTAACTAGTTTTTATTTGTAATACCTGTCATAAAGAGACACAGAGCAAGCTTGCAATGTTCTTGCCCTAAGCTGATGCTGATCAGGGAAAGCCCAGTTCTCAAAGGGTCCTATACTGATCCAAATGCCCAAGGAAAGATTTACTTGCTTTTCTCCCGTATAGCAGAATTGCAAAAATTATCTGCTCTCACTTCTGCTACACTCGAGGACTGGTGATATTGCACAGTCTCTTTAGGAGAGCCCGCTGCAGCCCAGGGTGGCCAGAGGCGATGGGTGTTGTGCTGGTTGCAGGACAGAAGGACAAAGGGAGGGGCAGCTCCTGCCAAACTATCATCTAAATCTCTAATTTTTTTCTCTTTGTTTTGCTAATTAAATATATCTCTGTGAAAGGAGCTGGCCTCCTCTATCCTGTGTTGCCATTCTGTCTGGGATGAGAGGGTAATTCGGGTCTGCTGTCACGTACCATTGCCTGGCCAAGCTGCACCTGAAGCACCAGTCACAGCTAATCACGGCAGCGAAGTGAGGGTTGTGGAGACTTCTCTCCTGTTGTAGGAGTTTGTAACAGAAGCATTAAGACAGTGTGACTGAAGTGCCAGTGGAAAAGGGCCTGAGGACGCAGCAGAGCAAAGGCTACAGGACCAGCTTTTATTTGTAAACAAGGGCACAGTCAACAGCAGGCAAGCCATAAACATCAAAGTAGGTGTTGTTTACATCAAGACCAAAAGGCCCCTGCTTCAATAAGGCCAAAGTACAGCTCGGTCAGGAGAGGACCTAGACGAGAGGATGGCAAAAAGGCACTTTTTACCTGGCATTGCTCCTCCTGCTCTCCCAACAGGAAGATGCAGCATTACTAGAAGGATGCCCAAATCAGGAAATGGAAACAATGCATAGTAAACTCTATTTAATATTTACAGGGTCAGAGGGTTAAATAAGAAATATTCAGAAGTAAAAGATTACCTCATACTAAATATGGATCCTTAGAAGCTCAAACAGACCCACCCAACAAACCACTTTGTGACGACCAGTCCCTGCCAGCCCCAGGAGTGCAGTGAGGACTCTGCAGCCAGAGCCCCCCATCCTCCAGGTCCCTCCGTGGGACCTCTACCCACACCCTGTGGACACCTGCATCTCGCGGCTTGTATGCGGGCTTGAGTGAGTGAAATCTAGGAGACCTTTTTATATTCAGTAGCAAAATGAAAGCATTTAAGTGAGAAAAGTAAGCTAGCAAAAAAACCCACCCTAGACAACTTCATAATCATTTAAGGGGGGATATTTTCATAATCTCAGTTTGCAGGATGTCCTCACAAAACACAAAGCTTGACAATTGGATGTTCTTCAACGACTGCCTACCATAGAACGTTAGTAGGATTTAAATGATGTTATTTGTGCATTTCAAAATCTACCTTTCAGGTAATGAACAACTTCTGAATTTTGATTACAAGGTTCCATTCACCTAGTAAATTCAGATCGACAGAGGACCTTATGTAGCGCCTCCACTTAAAAGTAGTGTTATGCTCAGTATCGATCCCTTTGATACCTTCATTCAGTTCAACTGTTCAGATTTCCAGCTATTTTTGCCAGTAATTTTTAATCCTTTGCTTGCTAGGGGTTGTCTTTACACCAGTAGGAAAATGGTTAATGATGGAAAAAAGATAATGATTCATTAGAAATGATGGACATTAGAAAGAACTTCTTCACTATTAGAGTCGTTAGGCATTGGAACAGGCTCCCCAGGGAGGTGGTGGAGTCATCGTCCCTGGAGATGTTCAAAAAACGTTTAGATGTGGCACTTCAAGACATGGTTTAGTGGACAGGGTGGCATCAGGTATACGGTTGGACTTGATGATCTTTGAGGTCTCTTCCAACCATAATGATTCTATGATTCTATGATTCTAAAGAGTGAAAACCAATAACAAATCCATCAATGTAATACATAGAATAGAGAAAAAAAGGATTGGAGATCTGGTCACAATTTCAATTTCAAGACCTTTGTAGTTCGATGAACCCCATTAGGTTAGCAGATGTGAGCCTACTTTACGCAGTACCCCTAGGAGGTAGAAAATTTTATCTGGGAGCAACTGAGTGCATGAGGAACCTGAAGAAGCTGTCCATGGCCACGCAGCAGAGGAGGGAACCTGGGATTTCTTAGATGGCACTGATACAGACCTTTTTTTTCCCCCTTAGGGAGTCACAGAGGCTCAAAATGCACATTTTAAGTTGCACACAAGATAAGAGCCACTGCCTATCCCCACTTCTTGACCCTCTGCTCCCCCGGTAGTGTATTCCAGGGTCCGTAGGCAATCCCTGCCAAAATCAGCCCTAGCTGTGCTGCACTCACACGTGGGCTTCCCTTGTTTGGAGGCCTCTGCCAGAAATTTGGTCCCATGGAGTCAGAGGGATGGAGAGGAAATGGAAAACAAATTGCCCAATATCTGTGAAACATACAGTAAATATATGTGACCGCTTGCAAAGAAACACCAAGAGAATAAAGAGGAGTAGAGATGAAAGGGAAGGTAGGATGCATGTTTATGAGGGAAAAAGTAATGGCAGGACTGAAAGGAAAAAACCTCCTAAGCAAGGAGCAGCCATAAGCATCTCAAGCTGAGAGGGTAAGGATGGCATCTAAGCACATAGTTCTCCTTGAAACCACTTCTTAACAACAGTGGGTCACAGAAATGCTGGCCAGAAGGGACCTCTGGAGCTCATCTCCCACTCAAAGTGGGACTATTGCCCACACTAGATCATGTCAGCTTTGCCCAGCCGAGTCTTGAAGACTTCAAAAGGATGGAGGTATCTCAAAACATTTTCACCCATGTCACTGCCACTGATTTAAACAGATTTTGGAAATTTAAACACATACAAAAATCTGTGTTTAGAGCAATAAGGCTAAACAGTTCTTCCACTACCGGTAAAAAAAGTCACTGCTTTTTGAACCTATGATAATTAATTTATGTAATCTATATTACAGTGTTATCAACATATCTTGTACAGGCCAGCTGACTCCTTCCCTATGTGAACCATAGAGGCTTCTGTAGGTGCACCTGTGCTTCTGTCTTAACCCTTGGAAGCAGCAGGAGAATAGTGACAGGACAGGATCCATTGCAGGACTATAACAGTGCATCTGCAGTGCATAAAGAAGAGTTTAAATGGATCCTTTCTCATGATACTTGCAAAAACAGGCAAGCAGTCGTTCACTTCATATGGAGACCAGCTTAGCCCACCCAGGAGTTGGTTTTGACCATTGCTACTGATCATCACCTGCAGTGAGCTAGCTAGCAAAAGTATTAAACATTCATATATTTCTGTTGCGCCTATTGACTGTGCGTTTTAAATAGACTCTGCTATTCTCTCCCAGTGGAAAGATTTATTTTACTTTAAGAATATATAGGGCTGTGCTTTCAGTACTTTTTCTTTGTTTAACAAGCAGCTCTCTTACTGAAAACCCAGTAGACCACAAAACCAGTCAGGGGCTTTTATCCAGGATGTCTGACCCATTGCCTGACAATAATTAGTTCAGGTTAATTACAGCAAATCTGTAGATTTGCAGCCTGAAATCATCTCATCCCCTAAGCTGAACCCTCCAGAGGTTTCTTTTATGAGCTCTGCATCCTAAGGGTGGACTTAAAGTAATGAATTTGTCTCTAATAAGATTCATAGGTTTGTTCCCTAAGCAATGGTGTCAATTACAGAATCTAACACTGATGGCTTATTTTGCCGAAAATAGAGAAATTGAGAGTTTTTAATGAAGCATGCAGGATTTTTAACATTTTTGTTTAACTCTTTGCATTGTCAAAAAGTATAAAAGTAAAATTATGTGAAATATCATACTACTTTCTATGTATTTCTGTGTGTGCCAATAGCTAATTTCCTTCTGCTCTATAATGGAAAAGGTTAATGTAATGACTCTGAGATTTCATTTGGAAATGTTCCAGAAGAGTGTCTGAGTATTCGCTGCACTTAATGGCAGGAAGTAATAAGTGAGGTTATGTATTGGTGAAAAATATTTCATGTACTGAGAAGATTAATACTGGAGAGAGGCACAGGGGACACAAGCCTGAGGCTTCCTCCTCAATTCTGACACAATATAATCTGTCCATACTTGATACGTGCCCTTCTGTAGTTAGTTCTTAATCATTAACAAAGCAGACAGTAAGTCCCTGGGGGACGTGGTATCAGGAGAAGAGAAGGAACCAGGCGTAGGATTCTCATCTCTCCTACAAATGAGTGACAGGCACCTCCAACTGGGAACACTGGACCAGATGGTACTGGTACCAGCAAGGTATCTACATAGCAAGATAATGCTGTAACGCTCGTCAAAGGTCGACTCTGTCCTGAGTATTTCAATGTCTATACTAGTTTTTGTGCATAGTTATTGTAGTTAGGGTTCCTGGAAGATGAACCACCATGTCACAGCTTTATTTCAGCCTTTTATGTCACATTAAATTTATTACTTATGAAAAATTTAGCATTATTGCATATGAAAGATTTAGCCCTTTCCTTTATTTCAAACTTTTCAAATTTACTTTTAATTCAGATCCCATTCCTGTTGTCTGAGTCAGTCCGAGTCACAAAACAAGGGTTTCAAGCTCATGAGAAAAAAGCTCCAGTCATTTGTTTTGCTGATTTTAATAATTAAATTATTATTTTGCTTTTAATAATGTTGAAAGAAGAGACAAGGTTGCAGGACTCTTGACTCCACTGGAAAGAGATTGTTGAGGTTGGACCTGGAAGTGGGTAAACGCGACAGCAGTCATCACTGGAAGGGTGGATGCAGCTGTACACCTACAACAGCTCCTAACATTTAAAACACAATTTACCTGAGCAAGGTAAATCATCAAAAAATTTTAACTACCCCTCCACTACTGGTAGACTACCATGAGAACTCGTTCTGCTCCCCAGCCAGGGGTCACACAGGTGGCAGGTCAATCCAAGCCACGTTTTCAGAAAGACTTTTAGATCATCTGTGGTCTCTCTGCACCTTCAGCGGAGGGGAGAGGGAAGCCTCCATGCTTGTTTGGTTCTTGAGTGCTCGGCTGAGCACACAAATCACTGTCCCAAAAGGGGAGTTTGGGTCATGGGTACAGACTGTTGGATTGAACTTAAGAGACTTGTGTCGGGTACATGAGACAGATGTCAGAGAGGACAGGTGGCCGCATTCACTGGTGGTCTAGCTCGCACTGGGAGCGGGCATTGAGGGCTGTATATCGCCTCGCCTACCCCAACTCAATGAGTTCACTGAATTCTCACTTTTTACTGTCTATCATGCATAATCTTCCACTGATCTCCACTCTGAAGGCTACTTATCTGATTAAGTCTATTTCAATGCATATTTGAAGCAATAAAGGCATCCATTAGGAAGAATAATATTTAGGAAAGAAAAAAAATGCACTGGAGATGCAAGATTAAAAAGAAAACTCCCTTCTCTGGGTTAAGCACTGATCAGATGCTTGCAGTGACACACTTTTTTAGCTGGAAAACACTGAAGTACTGTGTTGGATTTATGTGGCAAGATTCTGGTAGCAGGGGTGCTGCAGGGTGGCTTCTGTGAGAAGCTGCCAGAAGTTTCCCCCATGTCCGATGGAGCCAACGCCAGCGGCTCCAAGACAGACCTGCTGCTGGCCAAGGCCCAGCCCATCACCCACAGGTATAGCACCTCAGAGTTAAGAAGG
>NW_009629238.1:48813-54279 GCF_000690535.1 Cariama cristata | reverse complement strand
GCAAAACAAAATTCAAAACAACTTCTGATTAACGCTGGTTAAAGTCACTCTGTTCACTGCAGTAACATTTGCCCCAAATGCAGAGCTAGCAAGGTCAATAGTTTCACTTTTTGTGCTTCAGCTACATTAATATAACAGTTTGCCATTCCTTTCTTACTATATACGTTCAAAGCTTCCTAAGCTATCATGAACAGCCTGATCTCTGACACGCAAGACATGTTAACAACAGCTTTTTCCATTCAGAAAGCCAGCAAGAAAGAGAAGTCAAACCTTTCAATGTATGTTAAGTAACAAATATAAGATCTCCATGATGTCCTACATGATGAAACACCTTACAGCAGGTTAGAAAAGGAAGTATGTGGAATCAATACATTTCTTCTCACAGTTACATAGCTGCATACATCACCACTTTTAACTTCACTGTCTTCAATCCAGCCCACTGTGTCCACAAGTAATATCATAGGGACAAGGCTATAGAAAAGCCAAGGACATTATAAACGAACAATGTGGTTATTCAGCGCATAGATCTAGGGTTAGGGCAGAGTGACCAGTAATATAAAAAGCCCAGAATACTGTGATGAGATTTCACTGCATAGCAACACCTGGTAGTATGAACACCTAATAGGAAGAAATAGCCGATAAAATGAGTGTACAGAAAGCAAGCAATAAACATCGTCAAGCAGAAATATAGAACATACATGTACATGATTTGAGGATTTCCCCCCCCATTCACAAAACCAAAGCGTATCAATTAAGACAGTTGTATTGGGTTTATGTGGCAAGGTTTTGGCAGTGGGGGGTGGGCTGAAGGGCTGGCCCCTGTGAGAAGAGGCCAAGAGCTGCTCCCATGTCGGCCAGAACCAGTTCCAGCCAGCTCCAAAATGGACCCACCACTGGCCAAAGCTCAGCACATCAGCAATGCTGGTGGCACCTCTGTGAAAACACATTTAAGAAGGGGTAACAAACACTGCACAACAGCTACGATAGAGAGGAGCGAGGAAAAAGTGCAAGGGAAACAGCCCTGCAGGCACCAAGGCCGGTGAAGAAGGAGGGGGAGGAGGAGCTCCAGGGTGGAGAAGGCTACCGTGAAGTCAGTTGTTCCCCTGCAGCCCGTGAAGGACAACATCAGAGCAGGTGCCCACACTGCAGCAGGTAGATGTGCCCTGAAGGAAGATGTGGCCCACAGAGAGCCCACACAGGAACAGGTTTTCCAGCAGGAACTGTGGCCCATGGAGGACCCATGCTCGAACAGTCTTTTCCTGAAGGACTGACTGCACCCCATGGAAACAACCCGCACTGCAGCAGCTCTTGAAGAACTGCAGACCATGGGAAAGGACCCACGTTGGAGCAGTTTCTGAAGGACTGTATCCCATGGGAGGGACCCCATGCTGGAGTGAGTGCAAAGTTCAAGGAATGAGTGACAGAGACAAAGTATTATGAACAGACCACAAGCCCTCATCCCCCTGTGCCAAAGGGGGTGAAGACATAGAAGTGTCGGGACTGAAGGAGTGAGGTTGAGCCTGCAAAGAAGGGGTGGGGAAGGTGGTTTTGTTTCTCATTATCCTTCTCTGTTTTTAAGTTGGAAATACATTAAATTAATTTTCCCCCCAAATTAGTTCTTGCTCTTTTGCTAGTGATGACAATTGGTAAGCAATCAAGCAATCTCTCTGTCTTTGTCTCGATCCATGAGCTTTTTTTTTACATCTCATTTTCTCCCCCAGCCCTGTTGAGGAGGGGGAGCAAGAGAGCAGCTTGGTGGGCATCTAGCAGATAGCCAAGGTTATCCCACCAGAACGGCATTACCTCCTACATGATAAAGAACAAAACAAAGCTCCACAGAAATCAGGGTTCACTCAAAAATGTGCCTCAGACCAAGAGAAGCAAAACCATTGTCAAAAAAAGGAAGAACAGGTTAGGATTCAAATAGCAACTTCTTTTTTTACTGCAAGCCAAGTGAATTAGAGCACCTCATACAATAACTCTTACCTAAGTTCTTTTTTTGTCTAAAATTACTCCTACGTGCTCACTTCTGACAAAAATACCTTCTCTCTCTTTTCCTCCTTTTATAGCCTCTCTGCCATCCCGATAGGCAGAAAGTTACCTCACCTGCGGGTTAACAAGCCCAACACCCTCTTTTCTATTGGTCTGCTTCTTCCTCAGTCATTTTCAATGGAGCAATTAAAAGGTTCAACCAGCACAAGGTGCTCTCCACCTGATTTGCAGGTAGCCTGGTGAAATATGCAGCAAGGAGTCAGCAGATGAATGTACATGTGAACTTCAATCAGCACAAATCCCTGAGAAAACACAGATATCTTGGATTATAACTGGTTTGGGTTGAGCTGAGACTGTTTCCTAATCATTTTAAGCTTCATCAGTCATAAAAGCATCCACTCATTTCTGTGTGAGTTTTATGCAACCAACCTATGATCTCATAACAAATATCTTACAAACTAGCTGAGGATCAGCCCTGATTATGGACACAGGGAAGATTCAGCAAATACAGGACATGGAAAAATAGACTATATTTTTACTGTGCTTTAGTTATTAGATGGTCAGCTGAAGAAAAGCTGAGTTGAGAAAGGCCATTTTAACCTTACCTGGGCAAAGGAAAAATATTAATGCCAATAAGGTCAGATAACACAAGAGAAGACCCAGCACCTACACTTCTCTAAAGTGCAATTAAATCCTTCTCTCAGAAAGCTGCTGTGCGGATGTACACTCTTACCAGGGCAAATGAGCACCTTAGTTAACTATAAATTAACTGTAGACAGTTAAGCACCCTGCTTAGCTGTAATCCCCTATTTGGATTAATATATTGCTCTGATTAAATGTGCCATTTTGGGTGCTAATGAGTAAACTGCAGTGTATTTTACTTAGGCTGAATATGTATCTTGTAATTAGTACTAACCCACCTCATTGCAACACTGTGGTCTCCTACAGATGCCAGTAGCTATTGCTGGCTGATAATGGCAGGAGCATGTGTTGGCCACAGACAGAACCTTTACAGCGCAGTCCTTACATTCACTTTTGAGAAAGCTGGTTGTCGTCAGTGGCCTCTCAGGCAAAGGATGCTTCATGGAGGCTCTAGGGGAGCCCGTTGGGACCCCTGGGGAATGGAGCAATGGAAAAAATAGCTCTTTCTGAGGAAGCCTAAAACTGACCAGCAAATGATGCTTCTGAGGTATTGAAACTAAAAATTTGGGTGGGATTCAATGAATTACACAAGCTTAAAAATATCAGTGTGTCAAACCATCAAATTTATGAAATGCGATGTTCTGCTTCTGAAAATTCCAGCATGTCTTCTCTAGAGACAAAATATTTCAAGGCAAAATACTTACCGATTTAGAAACCACAAACCAAGGCAATCTGCAGGAACACAGAGTCGCAGGTCCTGCTGCCGCGGTCCCCGTGTGGGCAGCGCTCCCAGGACAGCTGCAGAGCCAAACCGTGCCAGCTCCTCGCAGGTGCCTCTCACAAGGTGTTAATCCTAAAGCTCAGTGATAGCATTTTAATATCACTGCTCATCACTGCAGCAAAGCAGCCGCTAGTCTGGTTGTAAAATAGATGTATTTTAAGTACACTGTCCTACTTTGTTCTGTCCAGGGAAGAGATTAGGAGTGGACCTGTAGCCAGACATTGCTCACGCCTCATGGTATCCTTTCTCTAGGAACCGTTCTTGGTTTTCCATTATTTCTTTATGAGTGTAGTAAAAATCCTCTGGAGAGGGTCTTATGTTTTGCAACCTGAATAGGCACAGCTGACACAAAAAGGTGAGTTTCAGACTAGTTTAGAGCAGTGATAAAAAACATATTTCACTTCTGTTTGGTTCAGTTTAGATGATGTCTGCTGTGTTCACAGATATAGGGGAAAAAAACAGAGGGGAATGGGATGGAAATAAAAAAACAATTCCAAGTATCATATACCTGGGATCAGCTTGCTTACAGCAGGCCTAAATTTGGTCCAGAAAATCAAACCACAATGTGTCACATAAATTAAACAGGCCCTCTTCAGCAGTGGAGCATCCGTAACCATGTCACAATAAAATTGTTAATGATGGACTGAAAACAAGGTGATTTTGTCACCTTAATTTTCTTTCTGCTCAAGTGGGAAAGAGGAACGCTGCAGTGCTGGGAGAGGGCACCTGCAGGGCTGTGGCTTAGCAGCCGAGCCCGAGGAAAGCCCAGCTACCCTAGATGGGCTGGGAACTCCAAAGCTTGAAGGAATGACAAAATATGCCGCCTTCTTGTCAGCAGCAGGTGCTTAGCTCTGCTCTGAGGCCCAAAGTGGAACAGAGTGAGCAAAGGTCTACAGCCTGATTTTTATTTCTTAAAAAATATACATTAATGGCAAAATTAAATACAGGTAGGGCTGCCACTGATTTTATTTTTTTTTCCTTTATGGTGAATTCCTTGCACCTCAGTTTCAGACAGTTACCCAGTTATTAGCCCAGGAATGCATATTTCTCTGGAAAGTCCCCAGGAAACGCTGCTGTCAGCTGTTCACAATTTCTATATAGCTCACTTGGTGGGACACATCGCACGAGGGAGGCCACAGCACAGGGCTGCAGGAGCGGGATGCCCTGGTGCAGAAGGAGCCGTACCCCAGCACCCCAGCTTCTCACCTGCCAGGTGCCCACTGGAGGAGGCACTTCAGCCAGTAAAATGTTTTGAGCATCGTTAGCGACGACAAATGAGCAGTTTTAGGTGTGAATGGATTTTTGAAGTATAATGGGAAGAAGAACAGGCTCCATATTCCCAGGATGTGTCAGCAAAGACCTTTCTAAGAGCAAGGGAGTGATGCTGGGAGGGGGGAGCAGGGAGGCAGCAGGCTCCTCTGGTTAGGTCTCTGGGACTCGGACGAAGTGGGTCTAGCCTCTACTTCCACTAGAGAGGTCCCAAGTGACCTTGAGAAAAGCACTTTGGGTTTCCTAGCTGTAAGAATTGCAGATCAAATTCTATATTTTTCTTCCAACTTTCTGCCTCATCTCTTTAGGTTGTAAACTCTTCTAGGGGGCAACTGCATGGGGGCCGCAGTCTCAGTATGGGACCTCACTGCTGCAGGAATACAAATAACCTCAGAAAGATTATTCTATGCTCGTCTGAATTGCTTTTCCTGCCGTTTTGGTTGCGAAGTGCTAGTGGCATGTATTAGAAGATTTTCTGGCTATTGTGTTTTTATTTTGGACTCAGACCTAGATCTTATCATGTGAAAACGCCGCAGCTAATGCATAGTAGGATGTGATATCCTGCATTTTGCACCTCTGTATCATTAGCTGGAGGAAAGAGGGAAAAGGGGGAAGAAAAAAAAAAAAATCTAACTTTGTGTAACTAAAAACCTCTCAGTGGGATTTGTTTAGTGTGAAAGAATGATTAGTAATTTTTAGTGATTAGCAATTTTCTCCCTCAGGTGGCTTTTCTGCGTTCCCGTAGAGCTCACGTACAAAACAGACCTGCCAAATGGGAAGAA